>NC_092871.1:88340881-88341400 GCF_032062135.1 Pyxicephalus adspersus
GTCAGATGTACACACCACTTCTTCACCACTAGATGTCCTCAATCTCCAAGTTTAATGGCGACAAAAGGCGTGCAGGGAGTCATGGCTCCTCTCACCCTCAAATTGAAGCCCAGATATACTGAAATGACTGACTGCAACTCTTCTCCTCAACAGCAAAGAACAATATGTACTGAAAAAAATGTTTAAACTACAATTAGTAAAGCACTTTCTGCTGCGGTTCATAAAAAGAGCCTCTGCACGATGCACAGGGGCATTAATATTGGGAATTTGGGCAGGAAGAGGTCAAAGTGAATATTGGATAAACTTCAAATGGCTAAATGAACTCCAGACCAGGACACCCATATGATCTTGCTGGACATCCAAGTGCAGAACCACGGAGCTTTCACTCTAAAGGAAGTCGGTTGGTGGAGGGGGGAGGGGGGTCCCAATACTGTTGGTCATATAGCAGATGTGATGGTCAGGTGTACACATACTGTTGGTCGTATAGTAGATGTGGTGGTCAGGTGTACACATACTGTT
>NC_092871.1:88345635-88363598 GCF_032062135.1 Pyxicephalus adspersus
TACTGTTGGTCATATAGTAGATGTGATGGTCAGGTGTACACATACTGTTGGTCATATAGTAGATGTGATGGTCAGGTGTACACATACTGTTGGTCCCTACATTGCATACACTACGTTTTTTCTTTAAGAATTTTCCTATATTTGGATGAATAGATCTGTGTGAATTACTGACACACTATGTGGACGTGGGTGCAGTATGACAGCAACAATGGATGCGTCGGGGGGAAGGTAAATTATGATGCTGAAACAATTTAAGCAGAAAAATACGGCTGCCAACAAAGATTTGGTATTATGTTCCATCTGAGTACATTACTGGAACAGAAAACAGAAACAATAATTTTATGCCTTACAATTAAAGTGAAATATGTTTTTACTTAGTGTATTTAGCTGTACTGTTGAGAAGAGAATGTTGTCCAGGATTAAATTGCTATATTATAAACTCCCTTGGTTTTCTGGTCTTCAGAGAGCTGCCCTGTGGGTGTCACACTAACCTCTTCCTCACTAAAGCGCAGGTGAGCGGAAAATTTGCAAAGAGGATTTAAATGCAGGTCGTCTTCCCCTGCTGGTGCAGCGTCCTTCTTCATTCAAGTGAAAGATGGATCTCTCTGCCCCTGTATTGACTATCGTGGTCTGAATGCTATCACAACTAAGAACCGCTACTCACAGGCTCAACCCTCGGCAGGCTTGTTAGTCATTATTTTTCTCCCGTTTCGATTTTGTAATCACCTTTAAACCTGGTTGTTCTAATTTTTGAATCCATTGCTGAGCCAGAGTTTAATATCCCACTGGCCCATATCCTGGCCTTGACCTCTGTTCAGGAATCTGCTATTCCCCCCGGTAAAACCTTGGTGCCTTCTCAACTCCACCCCAAAATAGTAGATTGGGCACATGACTCTAAACTGTCTGGCCACCCGGGCGTTCACAGAGCTTTCACCCTTCTCTCCCATCTGTACTGGTGGCCCATCCTTCGTAAGAATGTTACGGACCATGTTAAGGCCTGTACTGTATGTGCTCAAACCAAGTCGTCTACTTGTGCCCCAGTAGGACCGCTTCTTCCTCTGCCCATTCCTAAGGAGCCTTGCTTTCACCTGTCCATGGATTTTATTATGGATCTTCCACCCTCCAATGACTGTACAGTAATATTTTGATTGGTTGTAGATTGTTTTTTCAAAATGGCCCATTTTGTACCCCTTCCATCTTTACCATCAGCAGCTGCGTTGGTACCAGTTTTTATTCGTGAAATTGTTCACGGTATGCCCACGCATATAGCCTCTGATCGTGGGGTGCAATTTTCCTCTCGCTTTTGGGAAGGCTTGTGCAGATCCCTGGACATCTCTGCGGACTTATCCTCAGCCTATCACCCGCAGACTAATAGACAGAGAGAGTTAATCAAGGCCTGAAGCAGTATCTCCCAGCCCTTGTATCTGCCCACCATGAAAACTGGGTAGCACTGCTACCATGGGCAGAGTTGGCCCACAACAACCATGTTAGCACCAGCACCAAAGAATCACCATTCTCCATTGTCTATGGCAAAAATCCTCGCCTTCCATCTCCCATACCCTGCTCTGCCAAAATACCTGCACTCAGTTCCTTGCAGAGAGACTTTAACCGCATCTGGTCTTCTACTTGTGAGCATCTGGAACACGCAGCTCTCATCGGTGTCGCCGTAAGGCGTCTCTTCTCTAACCTGGAAATATTGTCTGGCTCTCCACAAGGAACATTTGTTCCATCAGCTGTTGGTCCAGAATCGCTTTTCTTGTCCCTCTTCACTGGCTACTCCTGCACCTGAGTCAGGAATATGAAGTCCATCAAATTCTGGATTCCAATTTTTCTCACAAAAAGCTAATGTACCTAATTGATTGGAAAGGTTTTGGTCCTGAGGAGAGATCCTGGGTTCCAACTCCAGATGTTTCTGCACCTCGTTTTGCTAAGAGGTTCTGTCCAATCAGCTGGCCAATCAGAAAATAACCTCTTGATCAGCCCTGGCTATTTAGTTAGCTCACACACTGCGCTCAGTGTTCATGCAACGTGTCTCCATTATGCCGAGCCCCCTAGTTCTGTGAGCATGTTCCTGTTCACCTGGTGCCTAATTCAGTATTTCCCCTGTCCAGCTCCTGTGTTGACCCCTTGTCCAGTCCAGTTGTCCAGTCTGTTGGTTCCCAGCCAACTTCCCTGTGCTGTTCCAGTGTTCCTGTCTGTCTGTGGATTTTCCTGTGTCACCTGTGCCTCCTGTTGCTTCCAGTGTCCCATGTGTTCCCTGTGCCCGCAGTGGCCCCTGTGTCACTTGTGTCTGTCCCCTGGATCCCTGGTGATTGACCCCTGGCATGTGTCCTGACCTCTTTTTCTGCCTGCCTCAACCCTTGCTTTCCTCAACTATCCTCCTGCCTTGTGATTTTGTACCGTGCTTGCCCACCTTGGTCTGCTCAAGGACCGCAACCTGGCCGTAACCAACAGCGCAACACCTTCACCATCAGAGGATCTGGAGAAAACCTGGTTATGGCTTAGACTCTGCGCCTTGGCTCTTCTCAGGGCTCGCACCTCCATACAAGTGGTAGCGCCCCCCTAGTGGTCCTGTGTCTCCATGCTTGACAGTGTGTATGTGGGACAACCAGACCAATGTTTTAGAGGCCATAAAATGTCAACAGAATTAGCCAACAAATCCGGTGGCCATCTTCATCTGAGCTTAGAATTGCTGGTGAGAATCTGTATATTTGCGAGTTTGTTTGAGTTAAAATGATAAATATTTACAAGCTCCAACTAATTCTATTCTTATGTTCTACATGGTTCTAATTGGCAAAGTGCTTCTGTTTTTACCATTTCCTTTTGGATCCCACCCAAAGTGTCCTCCAAAGGCTTCTGTGTACCCATAAAGCTTCCAACCACAGCCCTCTTAACCTTTTTTACATTCTACATTACATAGCCAAACATTTGTGGACACCCAATCATCACACTTTGTTTTACATTCTATTCTAGAACCATGACCATTAACATGAAGCTTCCCCTTTCAATCATGGGTAATAATATGGAACTGCTCCCTCAATCAGGGCTATTAATGTAGAGCCCCTCCCCCCAATAACATCCTTCACTCATTTGGGAAGGCTTCCACCAGATTTTGAATGGTGTCTGTGGGGATTTGCCCCATTGGTGAGGTCAGCTACTGATGCTGTATGAGAGGACCTGGCTCACCATTCCAATTCATCCCAATGGTGTTCAGTTGGGATGAGGTCAGGGCTCTGTGCAGGACACTGGAGTTCCTCCACACCAAACTAATGACATCATGCTTTATGGAGCTGGATTTGTACCCCGGGGCACAGTCATGGAGGAACAGAAAAGGGTCTTCACCCAAATGTGATCACAAGGCTGGAAGAACCCATTGGTCTACAAGGTCACCCCTCTTGGGGGGGTGTCCTCCATACATATGGTCATATAAGAAGGTGTAATGGTCAGGTGAGAAGACGTGGTTGATCATTCCCATTCATCCCAAATGTGTTTAGTAGGATGAGGTCAGGGCTCTGTGCAGGACACTGGAGTTCCTCCACACCAAACTGGTGACCCCATGTCTTTATGGAGCTGGCTTTGTACCCCTGGGGAAATTTTTTTTAAACATTTTTTATTTATATATTTCAGGGGGGTACAGAAAAAACAATATACAGCAATCAGAAATGTGCAAACCTTGCAATTGAATATAAAATATACAATGCAATTACAAGATATACATAATACAAAAAAATCAAATAAACTGACATGCAAAATTTTAATGAACATGAATAGAAGAAATGGACGGGGAAGACCGCAAGATTAGGGAAGCCTCGTAGAAGTGTGTGGGGAATGTCTCATACATGGATAAGAGAGTGGAGATAAGCAACGTAAAGCTCCAGTAATCTAGATTTATGATATTCATTAGTTGTTGTAACCTGTGACCGATAAAACCATGTATTGACCACTTTCCTGCTGGTACCCCGAATGGAGGAGGTAAGGTCCTCCTTGTATGAAAGATTTCAATAACTCTGTGTAACGATAAACAAATCGTGGGAGGCTCAGGGCTCCGCCAGCATGTAGCTATGCAAGAGATTGCAGCTATAGTCAGGTGTCTTACTATCGAAGTTTTGTACATTTTCTGGGGGAACGAGTTGTGCTGCAGGAGGAACAAGGCCATATTATCTGGTAAATATTGGTCAGACATCTGTTGAAATAGATCTGATTGTTACCCAAAAGCCTTTCCATGTCTGATACCTCCAGCAGCAGTCTGACACGTTAGGAAGGACGTGGTGTAGCCCCTCTGGGGTGCAATACCACCGTGAGACAACCTAATAGCAAGTGTCCTGAAATCTGCTGCTTATGGACGCTTTGTGCATCCAGTACAAAATATGTTCCTTTTGTTCTGTAGAAAGTATAAGACCTAAGTCTGCTTCCCAGGCCCGGAGTAATGTGGGTGTGTATTCAGGGAGTGAAGGCTGTAAAAGCCCATACACAGTAGACAAGGCATGTTGAATACCTCCCCTGTCTGTACATAGTTGTTCAAAGGGAGTTAAGGGTCTGTAATAAGTCAAGGCCAGTTCTGCCAGTTCCCATGTGTAGCCAAGCGTAGGGTGGGAATTTCAGGGAGAACCACCAAAGGCAGCAATGGCAGGAGGCAAAAAGCTTGTTCAAGTGATAATCTTTGTTTAGTACTCGCATTTCGACACCAGTCCAAAACACACATCAAATGTACCACTAGATAATAGTGGAACATGTTTGGGACCCTCAAACCCCCCTCAGATTTAGATCACATGAGCAAAGTTCTGCAAAGTCTATTTTTTCGGTAATGGAACAGTGGGGTTGGTGAACAGGGAGGGCATTTGGCACTCAGAGAGATAGTCTTTGATAAGTTGCTATCTCTCTCTCGTGTTAGTCGGAGAGAGAGGTCCTGAAATATTGTGGAGTTTCTCATAATATTGGCAGAAAGACTCCGCAATGTCTTTGGTATGATGGAGTTTACGTCCGTTACTATCCGTAATATAGCACTGAGTGCGTTGGCTAACATGCGGCCACTCTTGTTGCCATATTTGTCAAACATTCGCCTGCATTTAGACAGAGGAGCCTTAGCCCTAATAAGGCAAAGCAACTGGAGTTTTTCACGGAGGTTGCGCAGTTCTTTACCCACAGTGTCATCCAAGGTGGTTTTGTGGGAGAATTCCAGAATTGCAATTCGGTGCAGGGTGTCCCCTATCTCCCCTTGATGTTCCCTTTTAATTCTGGTTCGATTTTTAATAAATATGCTGTCGATGACTGCCTTATGTGCTTCCCAGATCAATAGCGGGTCACTGTCAGGTGTATTATTGGTCTGAAAGTAATCAGTAATCATTTCGGTATTAACGTCCGCCACTACTGCCACGTCCTGGAAGAGAGACTCGTTTAGGCTCCAGTTCCAAGATTTAGGATCATTGTGGAATAGTTCCACAGAAATGTAGACGGGAGCGTGGTCTGATAGGGTTATCAAACCCTTAGAGCAGGAGTGTACCCTGTGGAGCTCAGAGTGTGGGAGCCAGAAATGATCAATCTTCGAGTACGAGCCGTGAGGGCAGGAATGGTACGTATCCGCTATATGTTAATTAGCATGTGATTAGATAAGACTTTTAGAATCGCTATAATTATGTGGCGAGAGGGTGGGGTTTGCAGGAGCTGTGGGAGGTGTCTAAGACCCAATCTGGGGTAAAGTTTAAATCCCCTCCTAAAATTAAGATGCCTTTTTGGAAAGTTTCCAAGTTCTCTAGGATCCTATCTTAAGCTACGTACACACGTCAGATTTTTATCGCCCGATAATTGGCATCGGCCAATTATCGGGCGAAAATCTGCCGTGTGTACAGTCGGTGTCGTCCATCGTCCGGACGACCGACCTGCCGGATCCACGGACGATGGACGACAGCCGATCGTAATGAAAGTGAAGGAGAGAGCGCGCAGCAGGGTGCCGCTCCGTCGCTCTCCCCCTCCCCTCTCCATAGAGCATGAACGGTGCTGTATGTACAGCACCGTTCATGCATCGTGCACTCCCTTGTCGTTGGAAAGGATCGTGAAAGATCCTTTCCAACGACAAAAATTGGCAGTGTGTACGCAGCTTAAGAATGAGGCCTGCCCAGTTTTGGGAAGATATATAGAGGCAAAGGTCACCATGCATCCTTCGAGTAAGCCTTTAACAAACAGGGACCTACCCTCCTGATAACACATATGTTCTTTAAATTGCTAGGCGACCGAAGAGGCGACAAAAATACTGACCCCTTTGGATTTGGAGGCGTCGGTACAGTTATAGTATACTGTAGGGAATCTCCTGTTCCCGAGCCTCGGAACTTTGCCATTACGGAAGTGGGCCTCTTGAACAAAAGCTATTTGTGCTTTTTGTCTGTATAGCTCAGCTAATAGCATGGATCGCTGTTCAGGGGTATTTAATCCTTTGACATTATATTACAATAATAATAGAACCCATCTCAGGTAAAGGGGTCCAATACGTGTTGCAATGAGACTGAAGCTGGGGAACGGGTTACCCCAATTGAGAAGCTAAGGATAGTATCCGAAAAAGCGGTTCTGATACGAGTAGTCAGCAAGAGAGGTAAGGATTGTTGGGTATGGGGGGGGTGGAAGATAAGACAAATATAAAACAAATAAAATGCAAACAATACAAATCTAAACAAAACAGACTAGGCCAGACCAATATTTATGCAGAACATGAAACACTGGGTTATAAGGCTAATGTTAGCTGTACGAGGAGGCGTACAAGTAAGAACCAATTGCCTAATAAAACTCAGACTTTAAATTTTTAACTTATTAGAATCAAAACGTTCTATGAAAGAATAGCAATTTAGGTATAAATCTTAAAGCATTAGCAACCAAAACCATACTCAAACAGGAAACAATTAGGTAAATACCAGTCCCTGTTAACCAGGAGTTGGTCTTGAGCTTGACGGTCCCATCCAATATTCATGGTGGAGCTTGTGGGAAATGTTTCAGTTGATCTTGGCTGGGTACTTTCTTCACCTGTTGCCACTCAGAAGCCGCTGGAGGAGTCAGAGGTAAATACAAGGTAGGCCAGTCCGGAAAGACGCTAGGTCTCCTAGTTGGCGGAAAGTGGCAGATTTGCTTCCTCTGTGCGGAACGGAGAAATGGAAGAGAAAGCCCCATCTGTACTTAATGTTGTTATCTCTCAGCATGGCTAGCAGTGGCTTTAGGGCTCGACGAAGAGCTAAGGTGTTGCAGGAGAGATCTGTTAGGAACAGTATGGGTCTGTTGCTGAAGGTGAATTCCTCCTGTGATTTGGCCTCCTTCATGATGAGTTCCTTAACATATTAGGAATGAGATCTTTAAACAAGGAGGAGATCATTAAACAAGGAGGTGGCAGCTGCATGAAGATCTTTTGGCTCAACTGATTCAGGCAAGCCATGGATCCGCATATTATTACGGTGGCTGCGATTCTTCAGATCATCTTGTTGGTATAGTAATTGCGAAAGCAGCATGGAGTGTTTGTTTAGAGTATGGGTATGACTTTGTACGTGGCTGCGGAGGTCTTCAGTCGCTTGTTCTTCCATTCTAGAGCCTAGGTAAAATCTAAGTGTAGCAAGCTCAGAGCGAAAAAAATTTTGAATGCGTGCAAGATAGGATTCAAAGTTGATTTTGGTAGGTAACAATCTGGGGTATGCATCTCTGTCCCATGAATCTGAGAAGTCCATGGAGACCTGTGCTGGGCTTGGAGGTTGCAAAGATTCTCTATCTTCTCTAACATCTGACGGTGAGGTAAAGGATGAATCTTCCTGCGTTAAATCAGGTGAATCTAGGCTTACCATGGCAGCATGGGTGGTACTGAGCCTTGTGTTAGGGACACTCCCACCAGGACCGGGGGTCCTTGAGCGAGTAAAAAGGTTCCCAATCTCTCTTTTCTGAGAAGATTAGTTTTTGCGTGTTCCTTTGCCCATATTAAGTAGACAATAGTCGTATGTAGTTGTAGTGAGACAAAGAAAGGAAATGATTCCTCGTATCTACGTTTGAGTAATCACCAATATGTAGAACCCGGCGGGGGTGGATACCCCACACACCGGAAAGTTAGCCGAACATGGTGGGCCCCTTAAGCCTTAATATAGTGTACTTATAGGTATTATTGTAAAGTAATGGCCATGTCTCAGCACCAGTGTACAGATTTTATTGTATGGTATTGTCCCGAGTTCAATAAGTATAGTAGTGAAGTTCTTAGTGGTACTATCTAAGTCTACGGGTGGTAACCACTTAGAGGTACCCCAGTTCAAGTCTGGAAATGAATCACCTAAAGTTGTGACACCCACAGGGATGATCTCTGGATTCCAATAAGATCCAAAAATGGAATTTCCTGCAGAGGATTACTGCTCTCATGTGAGAAGAAAGTATAGTGGAAAAAGAATCCAAACAAAGGATGAAAAGGAGAACCTCATGTGGGATAATATCAATCCCAGATGGGGTGGATGAAATCCACTCATGCTTTGAGCCGTGATCCTCAGTGAAGTATCCTTTTGCCAGGTTGATGAAGCTGGATTTTAGCAGGATTGAGAGGAACCAGGGAGGTACTTGGCATCCCGTAAGAGGAGACTCTTGGGCGCCACGTGGTCAAGATGGTGGCCCAGGTCCCCACTGCAGCGGGATTCCCCAAAGAATTACGCACTCCGGAGTGGAGGACCAGGAAGACCGAGGCTTAGTAAGCTCCCGGCGGCACCACCAAAACCTTTGGGAACCGATGAAGCAAGATTGCGTGGATACAAAACAATGGCTCGTATCCCCCTGGGGAAAATAATGGGGGAACAGAAAAGGGTCTTCACCAATCTGTGACCACAAGGCTGGAAGGGCCCCAATTGTTTACAATGTCTTTGTATGATGGAGGATTACCAGGACCTCTCACTGGGGACACCTGAATCCCATTATTTGTAGGGGGTCCTCATACTTTTAGATATATAGTACAATAACACAAACACAGTGTGATGAATGATTCACTGACTTTATGTGTTTGGTGTGATGACATAAAATCTGGCATTCTCTTCAAAATAGGATACATTTTCTTAAACACAATTTTGGCAGAAAAACAGAATTCTTTTTGTATTATCCAGCCTTGGAAACAAAGTGGATGTGTGAAAATAACATTATGGATTCACTGATGTACAATGAAGGAATGTTTATACCCTGAAGGAATTGTTTAAGCAACACTGTATACATGAAGTTCTGGATTGTTGGCTGAGAGATGACACATTTATATAAATGTTATTGGCGGAGTTGTCTGACACAGATCAGCCCTTGCTTAAGTCTCTCACCTTGTTACAATGTTACAATGATGCAGGAGACTGAGGAATTGCTTCCTTTTGCTTGCAGCAGACTAATAACGTCATCACTAACTAGGAAAAGCCACTCAAGGATGGCTTTTTAATGATTAAAAAGTGTAGAATTTTTTAAATTTTGTGACGGTATTATTGTGCCATATTGAGAATGTATCCAGCCAGATCTTTGCATCCATTAAAAACCTTTCAAAACATTTCCACAGAGCTACTTTTCCTTCCTCTTTACAATGTTCTATATTTGTCTTATTCTGCATTCCAAGGCTAACTGAGAACAAACAGCAAGTGTCCAGACAGCAGATGCAGCCCAACCCCAAACCCAGTTCTGACATCCCGGTGCAGGGTGCAGAATTTGAAGAATGTGTGCACCTGATCACAAAATATCAAGAAAATTCTGAATAAAACAACAAAGGGCATTCTTCAAGTGATATTTTCTGAACATATTTCCTTTAACATGTCACACCAAGCAAGATCTTCTTCTTCTTTGTGGTATTTCCTGATGATATAAAAACCTGCAAGTAAACAGACAATGGGCTGTAAGGAATTGCACAACTGTCTGTCAACCAACGACAGATATAACTATAGCACTGAGTCAGCAAAATCTGCATCCTCTTCCATCATTATCAGGGCCACCCAGCACTTCTATACATAGACCTTTTAAATTAGCATGTAAACAACATTGAATGAAACACATATGGCAACCAATTTTTGGCAAAATAGATCATGGCAATCTCCCACCAATGGCTTAAAGTGGATCCATATTGAGATGATGGAAGCAGCCATTGCTGACTTGGTTGGTGTTGACCTTGTGATTCACTGACCCAATAGGGTGCTTCAGTAAAAGTTATCTGAATGCTTGTTTCCTGTTTGTGATTGAAATAAGCCGAAAGATCCCTTTTATAGCATTCTAAAGAAGGAGCTCAGCAATGGCAGCTTCCATCATCTCTCAGTGACAGGTCCACTTTAACACTTGTTAGTAGTAAGTTACCTTGGGGTTTTGCATCAGAAGATGGTTGGAATTTCCTGGAAATTAGAGCCAGTTCTTTAGATATCTCAACATGGAAGATTGTCATGAGTTACACCAATTAGGACCAAGGTCGTACTTCCTCCTTCCCTACTTTGAGGGCCTTATATGAAAGTCCTAGTTGCTGTTAGCAATCATTTCAGCCCTGAACAGCAAAAGCAGCTGTTTGGGCAGAATCGGCTTTGCTGCGGGAGCATGCAGTCCTAGGCAGCTCCTGGTGACTGGCACCTTACCAGCCGATTGCACCACAGCGCTGGTCCTTAAAGAACCTGTGTTTGCAGGTTTGACAGCAGGCGGCAGTGAAAGTTACTGAACCACTCGTTGCTTCCCCATTCATTCTCCATTGGGGAGCTGCAGATAAACGCTTTATGGGGTATTTCCGCCATAGCATGGGTTCATTAGAATGCAAGAGAGATGACCCCACTGCCATTCTCAATACAGCCTATACCATCAATCCTTGCAAATTGTAAATTCACAATAATAAATTGTATCGGTATGTTGTGGTCAGGAGAACAATGCCAAATCTTTAGAATATAAATGGTTTAATTGATACAGCTTAAATTGGTGTTTCTTGGCCTTTTTAACAGGGGGGAACCATTGAAATATCTTTCAGGTCTTCAGGGAACCCCTCCTGAAATTATATATCCACAGCTCACAGTAAAACAGTGTGGTGGTCAATAGGAAGAATTCTGCTTACATTGCTGGCCATTGTTAAGAATATCACCAAAAATTGGTGTCACTTGTTCAGACCAAAGAGACCCAAACTGCTCATTGATCAAGGAACCCCCAGCAATCTCTGGGGGAACACTGGTTGGGAAACAGTGAGCAGTATCCTTGAGTTTCATAGCAGTAACCCCCACCCAAAAAAAGTTTAAATCTGCACCAGCATTGTCCCTAGAGTGTTGTCCTAAAAAGTTCCTGTGCCATTATATACCCATGTAGGAGAAGTAGGAGCCACATGGTGGAGGTGTGGAGGATGTCCAATGATGTATTCTAGTTGAGATGACGTTGCACAAGACAGCATGCCATGGGTTTGCATGAATACTTGTAGGTCCCTTTGGAGAAAACATCCATCATGGTGACACCACTAGCTTTCCACTAGTGCATGCCAAGGCAACTTTATCATGTTTTCTTTCAGATGGGCTTTTTTGAACAAAGCATTTACAGAAGTAAAAAAAAAAGTGGTTAAGGGTTTTTGGTTGAGGGCTTGGGAAGGGTTCAGATACTCCAAAATAAAAAGAAAAAAGCCATTTCTAAATAACCTGGTATTAACGTCTAATTCTGGACCCCATTCCCTCCTACCTTTCCCCCTAAAACAACCATCCCCACTTTATTATTTATCTTCACGTCAATCACATGATGCCACAAATTCTCCTGTGTCACTTGTGTATCATTGAACCATAGAAGTGGGACTTTCTAATAAAACATGGAATTGGATGATATGAGACAGACAGCAGGCTAAGTTATTACTGTGTGGGTGGTCATCATGTGAAAGGAATGTCAGTCATTTTAGTCTGAAGTCCTGCAAATGGGGTGGATTTTCTAAACATACGACAGACAGAAGGTATTCGGAATGTTGCACCGGCAGCTGTCACCCAGTTATAGACGCCAACGTTTTAATTGGATTTACTGATGGATCAAAATTGACATAAACATAAATTTCTGAAAGCTAACGCGGTGCCAAATAAAGTTTGCTGCATCTGCTCCAAACACTCCAGGTGCATTACAGAACATTTCCCTGTGGGTGTAGACGACTGAACTTGCCCCATTGCTGAAATAGGAAACCACAGGATACCCCTATACAGCATAGTCAGCACCTTAGGAGCCTAAAACCTAAGGGGTCAGGCTTTTTCTTGGACTCTGACTGACCATCAATCCATGTCTTCTGAAACTACCTGGTGGCCCTTTAACATGAAGGGTTACCTCAGTGAGGTAATTCCTGACCTCAACCCTACTGAACACTTTTGGGATGAATTGGAATAGTGAACCAAGTCTTCTCATCTATCCGTACCTGACCTCACAAATGGGGGCAAATTCCAACAGACACCTTCCAAAATCTTGTGAGGAGATGTGGCAACCACAAAGGCAGGACTTTATGTTGATGGCCCTGGGAAGAGCGTGTCCATTTCCATATTAGTGGTCATTGAGGGAGGTAGGCAACTCCATATCAATGATCATGAGGAGAAGGTGGCCAATTCCATATTGATAGTCATGGAGAAGTGGCCAATTCTTTATTCGTGACCATGGTTTTGGAATGTATGTTCATTTCAAGCTTGTTTAGGTGTTTTGGGGTAAATCAGAGACCCAGTGAGGTGCTGTCATCGTGAGAGGGTGCTCTGCTGGGTGTTTTGGCCTGAACTATGATATCTTACTCCAATAGCTGCATTGATGTCTGGTGGTAAAAAGCCCCCGATGTGAAGGATCTTGCCCCACCTTGGTAATTCTCTGCTTCCCCATAATTTGATGGCCACAGGATCGGTTTTAGAGTTAGCCAAACAGGTCAATTGCCCATGGTGAATTGGAATGGTAAGCCAGGTCCTATCAACCAACCTCAGAACCTGACCTCATAAATGGGTCTTCAAACCCCCCAGAATCATGTGGAAAGTTGAGGTTGTTATAGAGGAAGAATGTCCATGTTAATGGTCATGAAAAGGGGGAGAGAACTTCATTGGCCATGGAGGGAAAAACTCATTATTAATGGCCATGATGGGGACCTACTCCATACTATTGGCCATGGAGGGACCAACTCCATAATATTGGCCATGAAGGGGGACAATCTTCATATTATTGTCCATGGAGGGGGGGCCAACTCCATAATATTGGCCATGGAGAGGGGACCAACTTCATAATATTGGTCATGGAGGGAGACCAACTCTATAATATTGGCCATGGAGGGGGACCAACTCCCTAATATTGGTCATGGAGGGGGACCAACTCCATATTATTGGCCATGGAGGGGGACCAACTCCATAATATTGGTCATGGAGGAGGACCATCTCCATAATATTGGCCATGGAGGGGGACCAACTCCATAATAGGCCATGGAGGGGGACCAACTCCATAATATTGGTCATGGAGGAGGACCATCTCCATAATATTGGCCATGGAGGGGGACCAACTCCATAATATTGGCCATGGAGGGGGATCATCTCCAAATTATTGGCCATGGAGGGGGACCAAATCCATTTTATTAGCCATCGAGGAGACCAGCTACATATTATTGGCTACGATTTTGGAGCTAAATGTCCAACAAGCTGACACAGGTGAATTCAGACCTTTAGTATCTCCAGCACCATTGGATGTCATATGAGGAGAAGCTATAACATCACCATCTGTGTGTCCTAGTTGGATGCTGGAACTCCCCCATCCAATAGGATTGTTGTACCTACCTTTGCTGTGTGATCACACATTGTTACATAATGTATTGTTGACTCTTTGACCGTTTTGAATCTTTTTAGCAATTCAACTTCCCTGTGAAAGTGAAACTGCTTCGTTAGGAGGAATGAATGAATGAATAATAATGAGGACAGAGTCATCACACGCCTGGTGGTTGTTTTCTTCTGAATGAGATTGAAGAATCATCTTAGATCAATAAAAACTTTTTTTGCTTGGATGGGGATACCTGGTAATAAAAACCCAATCACTGAAATCTCATGGAAGCTTTAATACATTGATTTCATGTACAACTTTTATTAAGATAATCCCTGGTGATCCTGCCATAAAGGTCCTAGTTTGGGTACTTCCTGTAATAAGGCGACTAAGTTCTGTTACGGTCTGCCAACCCTACTCCTTTGTGGTCACCGTGTCATCAGGGCGTTGGTTGATTGGTTTTAATATTAGATTTTTAATTGGAGCTAATTGTCAAAGCAGAGGTGTGTGGGCCCTTCTGTGGACTCTTCTGTATGATTCCATCCCCCATATTGCACCGGGGCATCACTGTGATAGGGAATGGTGAATCCCAATCATCCTGAGCTGGCTGATGTGTGAGGTCAGTGCAGGTGTTGCTGGGGGTAATTTGTCTGATGAGGGGGTGCAATGCATTTCCCAGGGGTCTAAATCAGCCACAGAAATCTAATGGGTCCAGTAGTGGTTCTGGCCCGGTACCCCCTCAGAACGCTTTGAGCCGCAGGGCCCCTTCAGTGTTTGCTAGCACTGTCTACCTGGGGCAAGCGTTTAAGAGGAGGAATGTGGTGAGATTTAGGAATTAAGGTCCCAATAAGCGTTATGTGGTGCGGGAATTGTTGTGTCACCGGGCTTGGTACCGGCTGATATTCTGGCCATCATTAACCTCCCAGATAATCAGGGTTATGATGTCAGCTTTATGTCAAACTTGGATAAATTCTGGGCTCAGCAGGTTCAGGAATACAGAAGGCTGGGACAAGTTTACCTTTATCCCAATCTCAAAGCCAGATACAGTGAATGTCAATATCTTATTCTGGGATGAGTCGGTTCCCCCCCATAACATTGTAATCTGGCTCAGACGCCATTGTGATTTGGTCTCTGACCTGACCAAGAATAAAGATGCCGATGGGATCTGGACAGGGGGTTGGAGAGTTACAGTGAAGCTGAGACAATCTAATAATGTCACCCATCACCTGCCAAATTCCTTTTTTATTGGTCGGGAGAGAGGCCGCTGCTTCTATCCCGGTCAGCCAAGGCTGTGCTATAAATGTGGCAAATCCGGTCACCTGGCCAACATTTGTACAGTAAAGAAGTGCAATCTGTGCGGTGAAATTGGCCATACAGGGTCAGATTGTGTGAATGTGCGGTGTAACTTGTGTGGTGAACATGGCCATTTCCATAGAGAATGTTTGCAGGCTTATCATAATCTATGTAATGACCCTGCAGATGAGGAGCTGATTACTGTCACAGAGGTCTTAGAGGAAGAAGCTTTAATGTCAGAAATAATCCTGACCGGAGAAGATCCTCAACCAGAGGAAACCAGAACACACCTGGCAGGTGAACAACCTGGAGAACGTTTATCCCAGGATTCACTGCTGCCTCTGTTGTGCCATCTCCTTCTGTGCAGGGTGAGGTCACGCAATCTAAACGGAAAAATAAAAAAGATAAATCTACCCGCAAGCCTGAGGGGGAATGGATGGTGGTAGAGAAACCGGCAAAGAAAGTAAAAGGTGCCAAAGAAGTAGGGGGGGTCATTGCCTCTAACAGGTATGATGTGCTGGCGGGATCCAACACTGATCACTATGAGTTGGAGATAGAACAGGAACTAAAAAGAATAGAAAGAGAATGTGAGTTCTGGTCAGACGATGATCCACCTTCCAAGAAAAGTTCCTTTCCAGGGCCAGAAATGGAGCAGTCAGTCATGGAAACCAGCAATGGGGATTCAGATTGTGATTTGCAATGTTTAGAGTAATTGTTCTGCTCCTCTGCACTAAAATGGCGGAGTTCTCTTTAAGTATTGTTTCCAGTAATGTGAACAGTATACAAATGAAAAGAAGTAGACATGCAGTATATGAACACCTGAGATACCTGGATGCAGATGTGTTTTTCCTGCAGGAGACTCGCCTGTCCTCGGTGAAGTCATTACGTGATGCGGAGTGGCAGACCGGACCCTCGTTTTGGTCCCTGGCTGCTGAGCCTTATGCGGGGGTTGCCATTCTTTGTAATACAAGGGATGTAATAATCCATAGATTGACAGAAATATCAATGGGTAGATGTCTGATGTTAGAGGTAACTATACGTGGGAGAAGACTCCGGGTCATTAATATTTATGGAGCACACGTCATATCAGAAAGAGTCAGTCTATTCAATGATGTAAAACCCGATCTGTTCCACTCATCATGGCTGGGGATTATAATGTGGCCCTTAGTACAAGTGACAGGGCCCCAGGAAGAACAGTGCGTGGAGATGCCAGGGTCCTCAACCAGACTGGGTTATATGATGTGTTCACATATGGGGGAAGGACGCCAAGTTTCCCCTATTTCTCGGGTGAATGGAGGAGTGAAATTGACCTAGCCCTGGGGACAGATAGGAGAAATTATTGCCTTATTCTGATCATGTTGCCCTTTATTTTTGTTTGGGGGTGGGTAAGCGCCCGGACATGGGTAGGGGACCACCCACCCGGGTGGAGACTGAACTCCAGCCTTTTAGAGGAGCAGCTTGTACAGGAAGCAGTAGAAAGTCTCCTGCAGAGACAGATGGAGAGGCTTCTATGAATGTAATGCAGATTGGTGGGAAGATGTCAAGGAGGACATCACTTCTCTACTAAAGAGGTTATCAGCCAATAGGGGAAAAAGTAAATATAGGCATTACCTGGGATTACGGGAAGAGCTCCTTTACTCAGGTGGGGAAAAGATAACCCAGCTAAAATCTGAAATCAAGCAATATCAGTACAGCAGATACAACTTCTTAAAGTTTGAAAGAGATTACGGGACCCCAGGAACACCAGATCCCTTTGAGAATTGCAGGGATAGAGTGGAGAAGAAACTGATAACTGGTCCCATGGATTCCCATGGTGTTTTACAGGACTCCCGTGCAGGAATCCTAGAAGTTGTAAAAACATACTATGCTGTCTTATTCCAGAAAAATGATTTAGATAATGAAAGGATGACCAAGTTCATGGCAACAACTCCAGGTCCTGACACAAATAATTTAGACTTTTCTCCCCTCACAGCAGACATAACGGTAGCGGAGGTCAAAGAGGCCATAGACAAGTTGTCCCAGATGAAGGCACTGGGTCCTGATAGCATATCTGCCAAATTTTATAAGAAATTTAGAGATTTTCTGGCTCCTATTCTTGTGGAGGTTTATAAGAGCTGTCTAGGAAATCGTTTGATGCCCCGGTCCATGAGATTGTCATCCCTAGTCCTACTGTCAAAGGGCAAAGAACCAACTGATATCAGGAACTGGAGGCCTATAGCCCTTTTAAATGTGGATAGGAAAGTTCTAGCTAAAATTTTGTTTTCTAGACTGGTTAGTCTTTCCTCATCACTACTGACAAGCAGTCAGTTTGGTAGGGTGAGAGGACGGAACATCTCTGGAGCTGTCATCTCATTAAGGGAGAACTCTGAGAGATGTAAAGTATTTGGCTATGGTAAATATGTTGTCAGTCTCGATCAGGCCAAAGCCTTTGACAGAGTGGACCATGACTATCTATGGGCAGCTTTGCTGAAGTATGGCATCCCAGAACTCTTTGTAGCTGAAAACTTTATATAGAGAAGCTGAGAGCTTCCCCCTCATCAATGGGTGGCAAGGCGACACCTTTAGGGTAGAGGCAGGGGTGAGACAAGGTTGCCCCTTGAGCCCACTTTTGTATGTCCTTGCTATCGATCCTTTTCTGAGATCTTTGCAGGAATGTGGATTCCGGGGGGTGATAATTCCCAATAGCCCTCCAGGGGGTGATAATTCCCAATAGCCCTCCAGGGGGTGATAATTCCCAATAGCCCTCCAGGGGGTGATAATTCCCAATAGTCCTCCAGGGGGTGATAATTCCCAATAGCCCTCCAGGGGGTGATAATTCCCAATAGCCCTCCTCTGACTATGGTAGCAAATGCTGATGATGTGACTGCTGTGATATCCACTCCTCATGAGGCCGCCATGTTATCTGCAGCTATAAGAAATTACTCCCAAGCTTCAGGGTCACTGATCAACCTGGAGAAAAG
>NC_092871.1:88364861-88370697 GCF_032062135.1 Pyxicephalus adspersus
TTATTGTTTCTTTATTACAGCCAAGAATGGTGGGACTTTGATTTTGTTCTAGAAGTGTTTGTGTGAGGAGTGTTGTAAATGTTGTGATATGTTGTATTTTATTCTGTTTGTTTTTTCAATACAAAAATACATACTTACAGAATAGGAACAGATAGCAAGAAATACAGCCGGGGTACAGGACAAGAAAAGTCCATGCATACAGAATAAAAACTGATACCGAGAATTACATCCGGGGTACAGGACAAGAGAAGTAATTATCCCCCCAATAAACAATTATTATTATAAAAGATGCAGATACAAATCAAAGCTGCCATTGGTGGGGTATCTGGAGACCATACGCCTTGCCACCTGTTATTGAGGTTTTGAATTGAGGTGACAGATGTTGGCCTGCAAAGGAGCCATAACTGCTACCCCCAATCAATCAGCACAGCCAGGGGGATCCAATCAGTAACTTCAATCAGCGCTTTGTACATTGTACACCTTACCCACCGAGCCACCTTCAGCTGTGTGTATAATCTGAGCCCTCCATCCCTGGAAGGAAGGAAGAAAGAAAGGGGTAACAGGGAGAAGGAAGGAGGGAGAAAGAGGGAGGATATCTGTATATACATCCCTGGTGACCCTTCCATCCATCCCTGGTGACCCCCCCATCTGTTCGTCCCTGGTGACCCCTCCATCCATCCCTGGTGACCCCTCCATCCTCCTGTCCCTGGTGACCCTTCCATCCATCCATCCCAGGTGACACCCCCATCTGTTTGTCCCTGGTGACCCCTCCATCCTTCCATCCCTGGTGTCCCCTCCATCCATCCCTGGTGACCCCTCAGTCCTCTTGTCCCTGGTGACCCCTCCATTCTTCCATTCCTGGTGACCCCTCCATCCTTCCATCCCTGGTGACCTCTTCATCTTTCCATCTCTGGTGACCCCCCCATCCATCCATCCCTGGTGACCCCTCCATCCCTTATGACCCCTTCATCCTTCAATGCCTGGTGACCCTTCTATCCCTGGTGACCCTTTCATCCTTCAATCCTTGGTGACCCTTCCATCCCAGGTGACCGCTCCATACTTCCATCCCTGGTGACCCCTCCATCATTCCGCCCCTGGTGACCCCTCCATACTTCCATCATTGGTGGCCTCCCCATCCTTCTATTACTGGTTTCACCTCCTCCACTCTTTTGTCTCTGGTGACCCTTCCATCCCTTATGACCCCTCCATCTTTCCATGCCTGAATACCCTTGCATCCCTGGAGTCCATACTTTCATCTTTGGTGACCCTTCTATCCCAGGTGACTCTGTGTTTCCATCCCTGGTGACCCCTCCATCCTTCCTTCCCTGGTGACCCCTCCATTCTTCCATCCCTGGTGATCCCTCCATCCTTCGATCACTGGTGACCCCCCAATCCTTCCATCCCCGGTGACCCTTCCATCCTTTCATCTCTGGTGTCCCCTCCATCCTTTCATCCCTGGTGACCCTTTCATCTTTCCATTCCCGGTGACCCCTCCATGCTTCTGTACCTGGTAACCCCTCCATTCAACCCTGGTGACCCCTCCATCCTTCTATTACTGGTTTCCCCTCCATTCTTTTTTCCCCGGTGACCCTTCCATCCTTCTGGCCCCAGTGACCCCTCCATCCTTCTGTCCTCAGTGACCGCTCCATCCTTCTGTCCCTGGTGACCCCTCCATCCCTGGTGTTCCCTCCATCCTTCTATCCCTGTGACCCCTCCATCCATACCTGGTGACCTTTCCATCCTCCCATTCCTGGTGGACCCTTCATCCTTCCATCCCTGGAGACCCCCCATCCATCAACCCCTGGTAACCCTTCAATCCGTCTATCCCTTATGCCGCCTCCATCTTTCCATGCCTGATTACCCTTCCATCCCTGGTGTCCACGACAGCCTTCAATCCCTGGTGACCCCTCTACCCTTCCATCCTTGGTGACCCTTCCAACCCAGGTGACCACTCCATACTTCCATCTCTGGTGACCCCTCCATCCTTCCATCCTTGGTCACCCCCCCATCCTTCTGTCCCTGGTGACCCGTCCATCCTTCGATCACTGGTGACCCCCCAATCTTTCCATCAATGGAGAGCCATCCATCTTTT
Source organism: Pyxicephalus adspersus (assembly GCF_032062135.1). Lineage (NCBI taxonomy): Eukaryota > Metazoa > Chordata > Amphibia > Anura > Pyxicephalidae > Pyxicephalus > Pyxicephalus adspersus. The sequence continues at coordinate 88,366,954 of NC_092871.1, forward strand.
ATCCCCGGTGACCCCTCGATGCTTCTGTACCTGGTAACCGCTCCATTCATCCCTGGCGACCCCTCCATCCTTCTATTACTGGGTTCCCCTTCATTATTTTGTCCACGGTGTCCCCTCCATCCTTCTATCCCTGGTGAATCCTTCTATCTCCTGTAATCCCTCATCCATCCACCCCTGGTGACCCTTCCATCCTTCTATCCCTTATGACCCCTCCATCTTTCAATGCCTGGTTACCTTTCCATTCCTGGTGACCCCTCTATCACTCCATCCCTGGTGACCCCTCCATTCTTCCATCCCTGGTGACCCCTCCATCCTTCCTTCCCTGATGACCCCTCCATCCTTCCATCCCTGATGACCCCTCCATCCTTCCGTCCCTGGTCACCCCTCCATCCTTCCGTCCCTGGTCACCCCTCCATCCTTCCGTCCCTGGTCACCCCTCCTTCCTTCCATCCCTGGTGACCCCTCCTTCCTTCCATCCCTGGTGACCCCTCCAACCTTCCATCCCTGATGACCCCTCCATCCTTCCATCCCTGGTCACCCCTCCATCCTTCTGTCCCTGGTGGCCCGTCCATCCTTTGATCACTGGTGACCCCTCCATCCCTGGTGACCCCTACATCAATCGATCACTGGTGCCCCCCCCCCCATCCTTCCATTCCCTGTGACCCTTCCATCCTTTTGTCTCTGGTGACCCCTCCATCCTTTCATTCCCGGTTTCCCATCCATTCTTCCGATTCCATTGAGCCCTCCATCTTTCTGTTCCCGGTAAGCCCTCCTTCCATCACTGGTGACCGCTCCATCCTTCCAACCTTTTGTCTCTGGTGACAATTCCATCCCGATGGCCCTTCCATCCTTTTGTCTCTGTGTCCCCTGCATCCATCCACCCCTGGTGACCCTTCTATCCCTTATGATCCCTCCATCTTTCCATGCCTGGTTACCCTTCCAGCCCTGGTATCCCCTCCATCCTTACATCTCCTGTGACCCCCTCATCCATCCTTCAAGCATCACTGGTGTCCCCCCACCCCTCTCTCCCCGGTGACCCCGGATGTAGGAGATGTTGGGAATTCTCTTCCTGTCTTTGTTGTTTCCCCTTTAAGAAGAGAGAAAGGCAAGAGGAGAGGCGGGGCAGCGATCATGTGGGCGGGGCAGTGATCCAATGGGCGGGGCCTGTCCCTGGAAGGATCGGTCAGGCTGGATTGGTGTCAGGAGGAGAATTGATGCCGGAGGGCTCCGGGGGCTCCAGCACCGACTGAGAACCGAGCAGGTAGGCGGATCCTCCGGGCGGACCAGGGACTGACCGGGGACTAGGCGGCCTGAGTCTTGGGATGGTTGGGCTCCACATCCCCGGTCTGGAGGCCTCTCCATGCAGAGCTTCCATTGGGATCTCCCCGGCCATTGACCTGCAATGGAGCGCTGACAGCTCGGGTTGCTATGGGAGTCCTTATTCCATGTATTCTGGTTGCTATGGGATGCTGCTCTCTGAATGATGTTTGGTTGCTATGGATGACTGCATTCCTTGTACTCTGGTTGCTATGGGTTGCAGCATCCTCATTTCTCATTGGATTCCCTTCACGCAGTACGGTGACCCCGGGGTGATTCATTTCTGGGTCTTCAGTTGCTATTGGATATCACATCCCAATCCCATTGGCTCCATATTGTACGGCGTCCCCAGGAAAGTGAAAATCACCGGTGTCTTATCCTGGCATTGTTTTGTTTCAGCAGCCCTGGGTGTCACATCATGTGATGTATGGTGACCCTCCCAGCCCCCGCACAGCATATATAACTGGGGGGGTGTTTGTGGCCCCCTCGTTCAGCTCCAAGACTCCTGAAAAAGTGCTGAAATAAAACCAATTGCCCTATGTATGACCTGCAATTGTAATTGTGAGCAGAGGTAAGTACTGCTGGACACTTACCTCTGGACTGGATATCCGGGATGTATCTTCTGGGGCCCCCCATGGAATGGCAAAAATAATTGGGTTGGCATGACACTCTGTAATTGGTATTACATGGAGGAAAGTTGCCCCACTGGACTTGGACCAGACAGCACAGAGGGGGATCAGATAGGATGTTCTGAACAAGGCAAGGCTGCAGGAGCATCTCTGGGTATGATGGTGCTATGACAGCAGGGCAGATAGTTTTCAGAAGATCTATGGGACTGTTGGCAACCTGCCTAGGCAGGGTCATAAGGGGAAAATGACCCCAGATTGGGGGGAAGGTTCATGAGAATGGTGGAGTAATAGCCGAGGGGAAACTTCTGAGATATACAAGAGGAAATCCAAGGTCAATCAGAGTCTAATCTCACCACTAGGGGGCTCAATGGGGGAAGATCCAGCTGGACTTTGACCCCACCATGGGCAGAAGGATGGTGAGAAGTGAAGAAAGAAATCCAAGGACAAGTTATAAAGAGATACACAATGAACTCCAAGGTTCATCAGTGTCTGGTCTCACCACTAGGGGGTTCAGGGGGGAAGATCCAGGAGGACTCAGGTGGACTTTGACCCCACCATGGGCAGAAGGATGGTGAAAAACAAAGACAAAAGCCATGAAAAACTTCCAGAGATACAAAAGAATTTCTAAGGTCCATGGAGATCCCACCACCAGGAGCTCAATTGAAGAAGACCCCGCAGGACTCAAGTGCCAGGCGGACCTAGGAGGATTTAGAAAGACACTGCCCCCAGATTGGGCAAAAGGGCCGTTAGAATGGAAAAAACCCATGGAGAACTTCCAGAGATACATGGTCCACCACTTTCTCATTCAACCATATGTGGGTTTGATGGAGGACAAGCTAAAAGGACCCAGGAGCACTTTGTCCCCAGAATAGGCAGAAGGATAGTGAGATGGGCAGACAAAATACTAAGGACAACTTTCACATACAATACAGATACAATCTGAACTCTTAGAGTTCAGTTGTATTTCTGTGGAAGTTGTCTTCATCATTTGGTCTTCTCTTCTCACTATCTTTCTGCCTATTCTGGGGACAAAGTCCTCCTGGTTCCTCTTGAATGGTGGGATGGACCTTGAAGTTCGGCCTATATCTTAGTGGAAGTTCTTCTTGGCATTTGCTCTACCTTTCTTACTTTCTGCTCAATTTGGGGAAAAATTCTAGGTCCTGGGTTTTTCTGGGTCTTCTTCTATTGAGCCCAAGATGGTGGGATCAGACACTAATGGACCTTGACCTTGGGGTTCAGTATGTATCCCTTTCAAAACTGTCCTTGGCTTTTTGTCTTCCCTTTGTATTCTTTTGTCCATTTTGAGGGAAAAGTATTCTTGGATCCTCTTAGATCCTGCTATGTACAGAAGAAGAATGAGAAGGGAAAACAAAATGCCAAGAAGAACTTCCACAAAGATTTTGTCTGAACTCCAAGGTCCATCAGTGTCTGATCCCACCATCTGGGTGCTCAGTAGGAGAGGACCCAGGACCCGGGAGGACCTAAGACTCAGGAGGACCTATGAACCAAAAGGACTCTGCCCCTAGAACGGGCAGAAGAATAGTGAGAAGGTCAGACAAAATGCCAAAGTCAATTCTCACTGAGATACAAGCTTAACTCCAAAGTTGACCTCCATTACTGTCTGGTCCAACCATCTATAGGCTCGATGGAAGAAGACCCAGAGGAACCCAGGGATCCATGGATGAAACAATGAAGCCTTCAAAGAAAAGCCCACCATACCTTCTGTGAAACATGGGGAAAAGCCCACCATACCTTCTGTGAAACATGGGGAAAAGCCCACCATACCTTCTGTGAAACA
>NC_092871.1:88370901-88373424 GCF_032062135.1 Pyxicephalus adspersus
AAAAGCCCACCATACCTACTGTGACACATGGGGAAAAGCCCACCATACCTACTGTGACACATGGGGAAAAGCCCACCATACCTTCTGTGACACATGGGCAAAAGCCCACCATACCTTCTGTGAAACATGGGCAAAAGCCCACCATACCTACTGTGACACATGGGGAAAAGCCTGCCATACCTACTGTGAAACATGGGGAAAAGCCCACCATGCCTTCTGTGAAACATGGGCAAAAGCCCACCATACCTACTGTGACACATGGGGAAAAGCCTGCCATACCTTCTGTGAAACATGGGGAAAAGCCCACCATGCCTTCTGTGAAACATGGGCAAAAGCCCACCATACCTACTGTGACACATGGGGAAAAGCCCACCATACCTTCTGTGAAACAAGGAGGAGGATCAGTTATGTTTTTGGGCTTCTTTGCTTTATCTAGCATGGGGGGAACTTTGGGTTGGTGGGGAACACCATGAAATCTCAGGGTAGTTTGGAGGAAATGTAATACCCAGGATCAGAAAGCCCAATGGGTGGCATGGATCCTCCAATAAGATGAGGACCACCAGGAACACAACATGTGACTTCAGAAGTGTCTTCTGATTTGATCATCAACCCTTCAACCCTGGCCCAGCTGGAGCTTTGGGACCAGGAAGAGAGGGGGCCAACAACCTCTAAAAGTTGGAAACCAAATATTCGATAAGGGTGGGGGTGGGGGGTCAATATTTGTATTCATGATATCTACATTGGGGGTGTTTTGGTTGAGCACACCCAACTATGCCATTACTTTTTGGGTGGTGTGAGGGGCAGTTGTTGGTTCTTATCATGGTTTGGGGGGTGGATGTTCTTGGGTGGTGCAGTAACGGTTGTGTCCCCATCTTCTAGGTCTAACCATGGGTCACCCACCTCTGGAATTCAGCGATTGTTACCTGGACAGTCCGGTCTTCCGGGAGAGCCTGAAGGGTTACGAACAAGAACTGGAACGAACCAACAAGTTCATCAAGGACGTGATCAAGGACGGGAACGCACTTATTGGAGCCATCAAAGGTAAGGAACATTCCGGAACCTGATATGTCTGTCCCTGGAATGAGGGTCTGGGCTCATTGATGTCCCCAATGTAAAGGGCACCTGCTGTCAAAAAGGTTTTAGTGTGGCTTGTACCCCTTTTATATACAATGAGCAGAGGGATGACCCCATCAGTCTTCTGTTGCTCTTTCTCTGCCCAGTCAGCAAGCTGTATTCATAATCTGTAAATTGAAATGTTCTGGCAAAGCTGTGTAAATCCCAGGCCTGGATGGGTAGTAATAAAAATCTTCTTGGGTAGAATTTCCCCCACTTTTGTATATTTAGTAATTTGCTTGAAGCAGTCACCGCCAATCAGATGGATGTCAGATTTCAGTGTTTTTTTTGAGGATCTCTCCTGGAATCTGCTGCCATGGCAATGACCGTTGATTTCCAGACGTTGCACCCCCTTCTGTAATGTAAATATGAACCCAGAACAGATGCACATCAAATGACAAGGTGACAACACACAGGAAACAGAATTTTTTTTTTTGCCCTGGGTTGTCACTTATACAAGGAAATGCCACTGACTGGCAGGATCATCAATCAATCCGCAATCAGCCACTGAGTAAATCTGTTAGTAAGGTACCATTGCTTGGGCTCATTGATTTCCATATTCCTTTTATATGATTGGGGTCACCAGTCACATATTGGCCCCTGCGGAGCTTGTTCTGTTTGAAGTGGGCGGTCCCAGACTCCCAGTGTGTCCCGCCCATCCATGCTGCATCAGCTGACTGACAGCCCCCCCATTTTGTTCCACCCATGCACATTTGCAAATGACTTCCTGTCCACAAGACCACCACTGCCCACAATCCTCCTGACTGCCATCATGCCCCAAAGCATGATAGGAACTGTAGTCCTGTCCTGCTTCTGGGCTTCACAGGTGTAGGAAGGACAGCAGCGTCATTCACCTGTGTGGGAGAGCTGTATAAATTCCAGCACTGGATGGACAGAAATAAAACCCTTTCCCATATAATGTGACCCCATATCTGTGTATTTCCTCTGTGGATTTGCCGGGACACCCAGACTGCAGCTTTTTGATGCCTTTCCCGTGTGCCAGGATGTTGGCACTGTGTACTGGCTGTCTGTATAGAACAGATGTCTGCGTGGCGGTGTCACCTGGAGGCGTTCTCAGCATCGGAGGAAAATGTTTTACTGATTGGGGGCGGTGACACGGTGGGGGCTGCCATGGCAGGATGCCGAGATGTTAGAAATGCTTCTAATTGGGGATTGTGCTGTGCGGGGGAAGGAGAGCGATCCCTCCATCTGCTCCTCAACATTCCCAAATCTCACAACTTAGAAAGACAGATGTCTTGTGTGTGTGTGTGTGGATGTGTGTGTGACCCTCTCACCTGAGCATGGGGGGGATGTCTGACTCCCTCACCTGAGCATGGGGGGGGGGACATCTGACCCCCTCACATGAGCATAGGGGGGAAACACCTGACCCCCTCACCTGAGGATGGTGGG
>NC_092871.1:88373789-88375447 GCF_032062135.1 Pyxicephalus adspersus
CTGTCTCAACTGAGTATGTGAGGGAAACCTGACCATCTCACCTGAGTATAGGGGGGGACACCCAACTGTCCCACCTGAGAAAAGGGGGGGAGGACCCAACTGCTACACCTGAGTATAGGGGGAAACCTGACTGTCTCACCTGATTATAAGGGGGACACCCGCCTGTCTCACCTGACTGTCTGACCACAGTGAATGTGGGCTGCCCTTCGTAAATGACTCCATTCAGATACCAAAGATAAGTGGGGGTTCCCAGTTCTAGTTTGGAGGGTTTACTGGAGTTTCATATACAATAAATGTTTTTGGGGACCCATTGGTCCCCTTTTCCATGTAACATTCAGAATCCCCTGCTGTCCATCAACAGTACAAAACCAATCCCACAGTGATGGCATTGGGCTGTGGTGATGCACAAATATCATCCGAGGAGCAACCCCAGTGTTCTATTATTATTATTATTATTATTATTATTATTATTATTATTATGTACAGAAGTCACATGACCTCTTCTAGGGTTCGGGATTAGTTACAGGCAATAATTACCCGGTATTTTTATTGGCAGCATATTATCTGTCTGGTTCCAGCCTGCAGGTAATAGTACAGAGAAATCATTAGAATGCAGCTGGAGCCATGAGGTCAGATGGATATTGTGATAACAGATTTTATTTTTATCAATTTGCTTCCAGTTTCCTGTTATTCCAGTTCTTCGGGGTGTCCACCTATCGCTGTGCAGAACAATAGGTGTCGGCGTTAGACCCGGTATTCCCTGTTAAATAACAACCCCGGTTAGCCACGCCCCCTCTGCAATACAAATCTGGGGGCCACGGTGCTGAGGGGTGTGGCTGTTACTCAGCTCTGCCATCATAAAGCACTGCAGGGTAAAAGTACTCCCCCTGCTACTCTCTCTGCTCTTATACTAATGACTTCCTCACTCATAACCTCATCACACGCACAGATACAAGACTTCTCTAGCGCTGCCCCGACTCTCTGGAATTGTCTCCTCGTCCTATTCGGCTCCTACTTTCTGAACATTTATAGAGCCCCTAAAATCCAACGCTTAAACCTCACCTTACCCGTCTTCTTCTGTCTCCTAAACCCTCACTACTTCCCACCATTCCATATCTCCCTCCTATTGTGCGATACTTCCCCCACCTCCTAGATTGTAAGCTCTTCGGGGCAGGGTCCTCTCCTCCTCCTGTGTCACCCTCTGTATTTGTCTGTCATTTACAACCCCTATTTAATGTACAGCGCTGCATAATATGTCGGTGCTATATAAATCCTGTTTATAATAATATTAATAACAGGGTGATGGGAGAAATAAAAGGAAAAGAAGTATTTTTAAAGCATTTCCATGCAAAAAGCGATCAGAAATGATAACAAATGGGGCTACAGGACTATGGAGAGATTAAAAGGATTCCAACATCATGATATTAGTATTATTACTGAACATAACTATGAAAAAAACTATAGACAATGGTAAAATCTCATTGTCAGCAATGAGATTTTAGGAAGGCACCTGACCATCTCACCTGGGCATCTCATGAGAGTATGGGGGGGAAGACACCTAAGCATCTCACCTGTGTATGGGGAGGGGACACCCGAACATCTCACCTGTGTATGGGGAGGGGACACCCGAACATCTCACCTGTGTATGGGGAGGGGAC
>NC_092871.1:88376464-88440422 GCF_032062135.1 Pyxicephalus adspersus
GCATCTCACTAGAGTATGGGGGGGCACCTGTGCATCTCACTAGAGTATGGGGGGGCACCTGTGCATCTCCCCAGAGTATGGGGGGGCACCTGTGCATCTCCCCAGAGTATGGGGGGGCACCTGTGCATCTCACCAGAGTATTGGTCAGGGCATCTGAGCATCTCATCAGAGTATGGGGGGGGCACTTGACCAGGAATGGAGTAGAATTTCCCATTAATTTTCTTTTTTGTTTTGCAGCAATATAATTTTCTTTTCTTTTAGCTAATCCTATATTTGATAAAGAGAACCTTACCCCGGATTCCAAGCTCCCAATTACAGGGGTGGGGTGGAGCAGGCTGGGTCACTTATTGACGCATCCAAGGTAGCAACGCTTGAAAAGCCACACCTTGTATTGTTACATTTTTTGTGTTTCTCTTTTTATTAATCCTTTTATTTTAGAAAGTGATTTTTTGGGGCCAGGTACAGTTTAGGTGAAAGGAGCTTATATGACCCTTGGGAAAGCCATTTATTACCCATTTTGCCTGTATCCAACACCATACCCACCCCAAAATTGCCTCCCCATTGCCTACCAACCAACAGAATCGCCTTCATTTTTTCCTTCTCTTTGCCTCCAATGCATTTTACCAAAATTTGCAGATTTTCCGAGAAATTAAAGTTAGTTTCACTCATCCTTTGATCACTTAAAAGATCAACTCAAAGTAATGACAGAGGTTGATCATCTGTTTACAACGATCAGATATTATTATTGATGTGGACTTTGCTCCTTGCTCGGTCTTAAGTCTGCACCTGTGCACATAATTATGTAACTGCATTCCTTGTAATCAGCGGACGGATGTTCCGTCTGCCCAGATCATTCTGTATACACACATGTACAATGCAATTTGTGATTCTCCACACTGGCATTGCCGCGTCATCCAGCATGCAAAAGAGCAGCAAAACAAACCCATAGAGTAAATGTGTTCTTTCATAGAACGTGTCCGGTCAATGTCAATATCCCTTTGCTCTACATAAAGGAACAAAGACACAAAGAGCATTAAATACACTGCATGGTTCCGGCTTTACAGCTTCTATGAGAAAATTTAAACAGGGTAATCCTTTAGTGTTTGTCAATGCTGTGTGGGCAAAGCTTTGTGGACATCTGACCGTCTGGCCTGAGAATGGGGGGCACTTGACCATCTGGTCTGAGTATTGGGGGACACCTGAGTACTGGGGGACGCCGACCCTCTTGCCTGTGTATTGGTGGACGCCCAATCCTCACACCTGAGAATAGGGGTGGATGAGAAGACTTGGTTTACCACTCTAAATCATCCCAATGTTGTAACGCCTGACTGCTTTGTACCCGGGGTACAGTCCTGAAGGAACAGAAAAGTGTCTCCGAAGCACTCAAACTAACCACAACTTCAACCCAAAGTCACCTCCAAGCACTCTGCATTGCCCCTATACACATTCATTGTTTTTCTTTTTTCTTCTTCCTGGAAGATTTCTACTCTGTTCTCAGTTGCCAGGCTGACTTTAAATTTTTCCACCAGTAGTTTTGTTTGCAATCTTTAAACCGCATAAAGGAATTTGCTTGGTTCTCTTCCAGGGCGACACACCTGAGCGATGACCTGTAGGACTTGACTGTGCAAGAAGTAAAAATAAATGTAAAGATTTGTCACAATGTATTCAAAGCCCGTATATCCTAATGAGTTTTCAGTCTTCAGGGTGAAGATAGCCTTTAGTAGCTGGTCTTATTCAGTTCTGTAATATTATGTTGTTTATGTTGTTTATGTTGTTTATGATGTTTATACTCACCCAAGTGGCACTCATAGATCTAAAAAAAAACTTCAGAACATCCCTTGTTGTATTGGTATTTTGTTGGTGGAAATGTTGGTTTCCAGTTACAATGGAATGAAGGGGCAGCATGTATACAGTCTTGTTACCTGCGCTGGAGATTAAGGGGAAAATGATGAATGCCCACTGGTACACCAGCCAATAGGAGGGTGGCTGTAATATGAAGGTACCTCTCATGTACCTATAGTTACCCTCCATTGGCTAGGTGCAGCAGTTGGCAGTGGATCTTCTTGTACTTATCAGACCCAAGCTCAGCAGCTAAACCTAACCTTTTTCTGTGTGTTCTCCGAATGATTAGATACAGTAAAATCTACTCAATAAGATGACCCGGGTTTTGTAATTGCAGAGCCAAGATGGTTATCCTTGGCCCCGTTTTCAGTTCTCCTCCTTACCTAAGAATCTCTTTGGCTTGACCCTTTCTGAAAAATGTTCTCCATCAAAGATCACAATATGACCATCTGACCAGAGAATGGGGTGTGACACCTGACCATCTGAGCAGCAAATTGGGGGACACCTGACCATCTGACCAGTGAATTGGGGGACACCTGACCATCTGACCAGTGAATTGGGGCACACCTGACCATCTGACCAGAGAATGGGGGGACACCCGACATCTGACCAGAGAATGGGGGGACGTGTGACCATCTGATCAGCTAATGGGAGGGACACTTGACCATCTGATCAGTGAATTGGGGGACACCTGACCAGACAATGGGGACATCTGACTATCTGACCAGAGAATGGGGGGACACTTGACCATCTGACCAGAAAATGGGGGGACACATGAATATCTGACCAGAGAATGGGGGGACTTCTGACCATCTGACCACAGAATGGGTGGGGACACCTGACCATCTGACCAGAGATTGGGGGGACACCTGACCAGAGAATGGGTGGGGACACCTGACCATCTGACTAGAGAATGGGGGGACTCCTGACCAAAGAATGAGGGGCACCTTACCATCTGACCTGAGAATGGGGGGCATCTGACCCAAGTATTCTCATCTGAGAATTCCTTTAGGGTTCACTCTTTTCAGAAAATGTCCTCGATCAAAGATCACAATATGTTGAAACAAGGCCATTTTATCGTTCCTGGTGTCACCTTCAAATCCTTTAACATGATGGCGCCATCTTTTGAAGATGCTGTGGACTTTACAAGAGGCCAAGCTCGCTTTCATTCTCTAACATATTTTATTAGAGGACACTTTTATCTTTGAAGGCCTTCAAGATCATCGCTTCCATTAACATAACAACATAAAGCCGTCATTGCTGATTTGGACTCGGACTTAAATAAAAAAAAATACAAAACCATGCAAAGGAAGAAACGCAACCTTTCCTTTTGCCTGTGCCACCAAATGCCAAGCAGGTGGTATTGACCTCCTGTGTCTCTTCTATCCCTCGCTGGTTTCCCCCACTGAACTATACATCATTCCATGTCACAAAAGCCCAAAGTAATCTCTGGCTCAGATGCCCATGAAAACTCTTTATGACCTTAATACATGACTGTGACCATGGTGGGCTGGGCCCCTCCAAAAAGTTGGTCAGAGACTAAAGCTACTTTTAAACCTCCTCTCTTTTTGGAATACCTGTGCTTGTTCTGCCTTCTATCTAAATCCTTCATACAAGAAAGGATCAAAGATATTGATAAATCAGCAGATTTGTAACAGATGGCCATGCCTGGGCAGGTTTTATGGTTGGGCAAACTGGGAAGTTACCCAGCTGACAGAATAACAAGGGTGCAGTGAGCTGGAATACTGAGTATTTGTGGCCCCAGCCTATTTTTTCATGGCCTCATTTTGTCTAAAATTGTCCCTGGGCCAAGAGCAGAGTGCAAATAATTCCCGGTTCCTAGATGTGTGTGACTGAATCATGCAGGCCCATAACCATTTTTTGTTTTTCTTATATTGAGCGCTGGGTACTTAGTGGGGCCGTTTAAAAGCTCTTGATCTATTTTATCGCTCTCAGTGATGTCAGCATTGCGGAAGGGAGCGTCTTTCAAATCAACGCAGAATTGTAAGTTCCCATTGGACTAGATCTGAATAAAAAAATTGGACAAAGAGTATGTTGTATGTTGGATGCACTGAATATGCCTCTGCCCCCCTCTGAACAAACAGGCCCTTGTTTTACCTTGGCCAAAAAAAAAGCTGTGCTCAGCAAAGGTTATAGAAAGAGCCACAGGCTGAATTCACTGCAGGACCAGATGTGACTTGTCATGTAGGAGGTCCATGTCACATACAGGAGGACTGGTGACTGTCTACGTCAACACAACGCCTTGCTGAACCAAGACTTCATCATGAAACTTTAATAAAATTTGATGGGAACTGTAAATAATTAAGATTTAGGTTATTGACTGATCTGTGTATAATTTTTTAAAAAATTTGTCCTATCCCTGTGTTGCTGATCTTCAAGACACCTCCTGTCTACTCCACTCCAGCAATGACCTCCTGGCATTTCTCCGATGGGTCTTCAATTGGTGGCCCCCATTGTGTAACTCCAAATAGTGGCAGATGATGTGGAGGACGATCCAATCCTGGCATCCTCTACTCTGGAATTGTCAGCTTCTGCACCCAGTAGAGGGCCAGAGACATAATCCATCCTTTAATTGCACCCCCACTGCTGCACCGACCTCGTACTTTCTAAAAGCATCAAGTTGATCTATAGGGCTTTTTCCTCCAGTAACAATCACTGATTTTTATGAAGCCGTTCAATTCACCAATCCATTTGCCATTTCTTTGTTGATTTACCCGGTCCCTTTTAGCTGGGTGCACCACCCGTCTCTTATCAGTAAGCACCCGGCTGTTTTGGGTGATTATTGAAAATTTGGGTCACAATACCTCTCACCCAGCTTCAAAAAAATTCTGGAAAGAATACTGTTCCTGATATATTTCAGATACGTAACTTTTATTATTTTATGGTGACCCCTCACCTACTAGATTCATCTATGATTTTGATATCTGATTATATCGCCCTTGATAGTACCACAGTACAATGACACTTAGCGGCTACTTTTCCTTGAGACGGCTCTCCATCTCTGACACAAAGGGTTAATGTTCCGGATACGGCAGACGGAACCTGAACTTCCACCCTGACAGCTTTTAGACCTCGAGAAGTGTTACTGGAAAATCCTGAGAGTTGTTCCTGTGTACTTCACCGGCAACAGATCAAAGGCTACCATAAGGACTGAAGTGTAAAATGATTGGAAAATTAGAAAATCACACTTTTATTTAACCTTTTTTGCAATTGTATTTTAATGAGAAGGTCATCAAAATTCCCCAATATTAACACTCGGAGGGGAAAAGCCGGCTTTCCTTCCTGACTCCAGTAAGTGATAATCATGTCCTCTTGAGCCACGTCCGCTCAGGAGATTCCCGTTATGAGTTGTCTTCAGGTTCTTTCCAAAAATTAATTAATTGTTTATGATTTTAACAATGTAGTTGGTTTTCTTTAACACCTCCACCCAATTGTCACTATACGAGGATTCTATATTTACTTTTGGTACCCCGGACAAGTTCCTCTCAATGGGTCCCTTTATGGGTTTAGTATTAGTGAGTATGTAAACAGAGGTGACAATGCTGGATCACAAGCACAGAACGTTGTCACTCCATAACAGGAAACACCTGAACAAGAACCGGTTACAGTTTAGAAACAAATTCTGAAATGACATGAACACGTTGACACTTCTATGAGATGGTTCAGGTTGACACCTTCTTTAATGAGATCGGCATGTTCTTCTTCTTTTTGTTGTTATAGTGAAGATCATTTTAAAGCTTCATCCCTGTGGTTTTCTTTTTCCTTCTTGTGGATAGATATGAATAATATGAGATTAAGTTGAATTTGATACAATTTTGTAACAACGATGATCAGTCTCACACCTCATGCCTCCCTGATATCTGTGGTTCTTCGTTCAGATGGCAATAAAACAAGATGTTTTTAGCATTTTGCCAATAAAATAATAATTTTGGAAGTATTGAAATAAATAAGTGCAGTTGAAAAGTTTTTCTTGCAGGGGATGTGGTTGTTTTGAGGTCAGCGTGTTATATTCCATGGATGTGAATAGGATTGTGTTCCTCATACCACCAAGCTGTTTTTTAAATGGTATCACGATGGATTTTTTAAGCCTTAAGCTTTTTTCAGGCAATGCTTTCTTTAGCATCTGGAAGGACAAATGATATGTTTCCACTTCCTGTCTTCCTTCCTTTCCTGTGCTGACTACTGTACCAGTCAACAACCACTTCTCCGGTGGTTTTCATGCATCAAAGCCTAGAAAAGTTCAATCAAAAATGACTTCCCACTACAGGAGGTCTAGTGGTTAAAATGTGGTGCCCCATTGCTGTAACCACAACGTACATGTGAACATAGCCATAATCTTTTAAATCATTGCACTGTATATGCCATTGGCTGATATGTTGAAGGTTTTATTGGAGGTATCGAGGAATATTGAGGAGATGAGGAATATGTTCTTCACATGATATCAGATGGATGATGGCCACCATGACCACCAGCTTCTAGGTGTAGCAACTGACCAGGTTTTGGGGTTTCCCCAGCTCTGTTGCTTCTAAAGATTTGATAAATCCTGTTAATAAATCAGTTATTTTTAGTGCCAGGTTAGGACATGGTGGTTCTCTATATGGAGCTGCCACAGCCAGCTCTGCCCGTTGGAGGTCAACTCACCGAGTCTTTGGAGATGACAATGATGGGACTTCAGACCGGAGGCTTTGAGTTGATATGCATGGGGAACCGCTCACAACTTTACCACTCACTGCTGTAAATGGTAACATCAGATAAGATCTTCCAGGTCCAACGATTCCGGTTCCAGACTCTTCATCATTCAAGGTCTTCACCCAGATAAAAAACAGTAATAGATGACCTACTCTGCCGGCTGTGTGAGCGGTGAAATTTCAGCAGCTACTTTATGATCATTCTGGTCCAAACATGAAGTTTGAATGAGGGCCAACACTGCTATTAACAATGTTCTTAGGGATCCCTTGGGGCCCTTGTTGGCTGATGGGCCCAGGGACAGCTACCTCTTATTTCCCATGGTAGATACAACCTTGGATGTTTAGAATTAGCATGCTGAAGAAGGTGACACCATTTATATCACTCATAACTGTGGCATCCCACACCTATTTATGCCTTATGAGGGCTCTATGTATATCTCAGATCCTTCAAGGGACCCTCAGTGCCCCAGTTTCTATCTCAGCCCTGTCACAGGACCCTCTGTGCCTCAATTTCCATCTCAGACCCTTCAAGGGACCCTGACCCTCTGTGCCTCAATTTCCATCTCAGACCCTTCAAGGGACCCTCAGTGCCCCAGTTTCTATCTCAGCCCTGTCACAGGACCCTCTGTGCCTCTGTTTCTATCTCAGACACGTCTCAGGACTTTTATTGCCCGTTTTTTTCTCAGTCCTGTCACTGGACCCTCGGTTCCCCAGTTTCTATCTCAGTCCTGTCAGGGACCCATGTTGCCCCAGGTTCTATCTCAGCTCCCTCAAGGGACCCTAAGTGTCCCATTTTCTATCTCAGCCCCGTCAGGGGACCCTAGGCGCCCCAATTTCTATCTCAGCCCTGTCAAGAGACCCTCGGTGCCCCAGTTTCTATCTCAGCCCTGTCAAGGGACCCTCTGTGTTCATATTGGCCCACAGTTGACCTCTATTGAAATAAACAGGTTGACACATTCCAACACACGTGTGTTTTCTGTCGCAATCTACAGCATTCCCGGAATATCTGAGAAGGAGACGATCTGTCCCTCCAATCATCTGACACGGTCATGGGTTCAGCAGATTCCACCATTGACTTCCTCCACCCTATGACTCAGAGCTGGATCTGAGGATTTGGGACACCCCGCACGTTCCCTTGGAGGATCGCACGGTACAAACCCTAAATGGGAACCAGCCTCTGTAATTCTTCACTTACAACTTCGGCAGGGAGCCCACCTGATCCGTGACACTTCCAAGGAAACCCCCCTCGCCGTCTGCCATGCTTGGGGATCAATAAGAACGTCCCATGTCTCCTTAATGGACAATTTCCTGTGAGGCCTCGCAAGGAGCCTCTGATGGGGAAAGTGAGAGCCATCCGCACTCCTCCATAGAGATCAGTGCGAGCCCAGCGTATGCTCGTAGGCATGTCAGGCCTTCTCCACACACACATGTGCCGGCCATATGTGTAGGCCCGGGAATCCTTCCCAGTTGGACATGTGTTGTGTTTGTGTCCTGCTGCTTATGGTAGCACTTATCTGCCTGGCTGTGTTAGAATATTAAATGGTTTGTTCTCGCATTATTCTGACCATTGGTAAACCCCGATGCTGGCTCTGACCGCACAGTAATATTAATATTATATACCATTACAACTCCTTGTGTGATTGTATGCAAGAGATAGTCGAAGTCAATTTCCAACAAAATGTGAAATGAAAAGATGAGAATTCACCTGCAGTATTTAATTTGGCCACTAGATGTTCTCGGTCTGAGGGCCAGCATCAATCAATCCACTGCCTTTGAGCCCAGGTTGTCCTGAACCCGCCCCCAGCCTGCGATTGCATAACAAGGAGAAACAACACAGCGATGACTAATTTTGTCACATTCTCCTCCTATCAGCTTCCTGTTTTTCAGCACACCTAAATGGCTCCTTGTATTACTTCTGTCCTTCCTAATTTGAACCCTGCATTGTAGGGGCTGCAAGAATCTGATACCAAGTCAAATTTACATATTGACAATGATTGCATTTTCAAAAATGTGTGAAAAATGTTTTATTGATAACAAAGCATTGATTTGTTTCTGCACAGTGGAAAGGATTTCAGTGCTGTCAATCTAGACAGCAGTGGGTGGGGTCTGGGTGTGGCCAGGTACTGATTGACATTGTACCAGCTTGTGAATTAGCAGGGCCAATGTTGATGTTTGCCACACCCACTACAATGCATGCACAAAGAGTGACAACTCTGCTCTAAATTCAGTAGCAGTGCAGCATTGTTGTCACTCCATCACAGGAAGCTGTATTAGAAGGAGCATTAAAAGGATTTCCATCCTGTGGTCACAAGATTTTGGCTTTGACTGATGCAGCTTTTGTATTCATTGTTGATTCTGCAGGTAGATCTATTTTCCCCTTCCTGAAAGAGTGACAACACTTTGAATACGCAATGTTGTCACTCTAAAAACTAGGCTCATATTTATTAAATTGACAAGGACATCATAATTAGGGTGTGAACCCCATAAAGAGGAGCTGCTCATATATATTTGCCCCCCCCCCCCCAGCAACGTTCTGAATTGCCCCAACCCCAGGCGTTGTCACCGTTGCTGGGCAGCTTGAGCTGCAGGTGGAATTGAATTAAATTTTTTTATTTGCATTCTTCACCTGTAATAGTGACGTCCCATGGTGCTGCGGTCTGGGCTCATCCTTGCACGAACAGGTCCGGCGCGTTCACTGAACCGGTTTGGCGTGTCTGTAACATGTAAATGACATAATCTTTGACCTCCGTCAGCAACATACAAATCACCCGCATCCCGTCTAGTATGACTAATATAAGATGGCGAGTTATCAGGAGACGGACTTGTGATTTCAGTGACCAGTCCTCTTTATTAAGTGGGGGGGGGGGGGGGGAAGATGGAGAATGTGTTTATAAAAAAAGCAGCCCCCCCCCCCCTCCCCAGAAAAACAAATTGAAGAGGACCTGTCATTCACTTCTGCATTCACCAATGGCTGACATGTTTCCTAGGTGCAGCTGACCTGCAAAGCAGCTTGTCAGGTGCATTGTGGGTCACAGCAGCCATACTCGTGCCGCGCTCTCTGTCACACTTGTGCGCTGTCTGAGAAGAAGTTTCCTTATTTAGAACCATTGAATGTCTATGAATGATCCCATTGAGCTCCGGGGCCCCCTCACAATGAGGCTTTTCATCACAGCATTGGTAGAGGCGAAGGATCTCCCCCATAAAAGGGAGGTATTCATCCCCCACATCTGATTCCTCAAAAATCTGTCTGCAGGCTTTGTGTCCCCTTCACCCCGGACCCCCGCAGTGCTTGAAGGGGCCCTTGTAACCCTTTGTTGGCTGAAATTAGAAGTGCAGAATTCTAGGGGGAATGTAAAAATGAATGTGTACTGTCAAAACCTAAATCTAAATTGATGTATGCAGAAATAATATGAGGCTCCTATGGCGGGCCCCTTTTGGCCCTCATGCAGTGGCATGACCTCAACCCCACTGAACACCTTTGGGATGAATTCGAATGGTGAACCAGGCCTTCTCCAACATCAGTACCTGACCTCACCAATGGGGGGCAGAATCGGTACTTGACCTCATCAATAGGGGCAAATTCCCACGGCCTCAAATCTTGGTGAAACCCTTCCTAGAAAAGTGGAGGATGTCATAAAGGGGGGCTCCAGGTTATTGGCAGTTCCATACCAATTACCATGGGGGGCAATTCTACATGACGATGGAGGAAGAGGGCAATACCATACCAATTGCCAATGAGGGGAGCAACTCGATATTAATGACGAAGGATGGAGGGGGCAATTCCATACCAGTTCCTATGGGGGACAACTCTAATTTAATGGGCAAACAGGGAGGGGGCAGTTCCATAGCAATTTCCATGGGGGGGGGGGCAAACCTATATTAATGGCCATGGCTGTGGAATGAGAGCTATAGGTGTGATGGTCATGTGACCACATTCATACATATCAGGCTGTATGTTGTCAGCTACAAATTCACCCCCCGGCACTTGAAATATTGAACTTGGGCTGCTTATTCCATGCGCTGAACTTCCCATTCTAGGTGGTCACGGGATTTGTTCCTCTTTCGAGCATTCTACATTTCTAACAAAATAAGAAGAATTCAGACCGTAATACCTACTGGGCTAACATTGGTGGCTTGCAAATATATTTCACAATAAATAAAAAAAAAAAGGACCCAGAGTTTTTTTTTGGGGCCCGGGACAATTGAACATTTTGTTGCTGACATTTGCATAGATAAATAAAGGCTTCAGGCTGTCTGTTTGCACTACCAAATCTTCAGCGCAAACCAAATATTTATTATTTTGTAGCTTTGCCAGTTGTATTTCCAGCGTATAACACACTTCTGGTTCTTGGGTGTCAACATTCACTCATCCACTGTATCTATGGAAAAAGCCATTGTAGTCACTCTGGCTGGCCATTACATGGGGGATGATGAGTCCACTTTGTGATTTCTGTTCGGCTCACAAGAAATAAAAAAGATGCTGCAATTCTAGCAGGATCAGAAATGATTCTTCTGTAGCTGCTGAGCCTACATAAAAGAAAGCTAAGGTAGCTACCATATAATGACTGGTAACCTTTCATTTTTGGATTGTTATATGCTTTATTGCATTTTTGTTGAATATTGAACTTTGTACAGATGACCCAATCTGGGCCTGATCACCCAGAACCAAACATTGGTTTATATTGATCTAGTTTTCTAAATTGATGCAGAATAGAAGATTTGATATCTTCTACCTGAAGTAAATAGAATATTTGATGACTGAATATGAGTAACCGTTGGGTTTTCAATCAGACATCAGCGGGTAATCATTGATTATGACAATTGTGTTCTCCCCGGCCCCTTTTAGCTGGGCGCACCACCCGGCACTTTTCAGTTACCACCTGGTTGGTTTTTGGGTGGATACTGGAGAGTTGGGTCACAATACAGGGACCACCACCCGCCTAAAATTTTTATGTCAATTGCTGCCTTGAACACTGATTTGGATTAAATCCAATCAGAATTCCAATCTCTTTCTATCCATTGGGAATAAAGACAGAATATTGTACAAGCAATGTTTTGGGACTTTTAATCAACCAATTACGAACCAGAAAATCGGTCAGATCTAATGGCTGAGCGCCCCATTGGCCCAGGTATACCAGGTGGTGTGTGCCACAATAATGCTGAATAGAAATATGTTCGCTTTGGGACATTTTTGGGACTTTTAGGTCCTTATTTATAACTGGTGAAGGTCCAACAATAACCCATGGGTATTAATATTGCATTGTTTTATTTCAGGTTACTCCAACGCTGTTCAGAAGTTCGCCCAGACTTTGCAAAGCTTTCAGTTTGACTTCATCGGTGACACTCTAACGGATGATGAACTCAATATCGGTGAGTGAGAGAGGAATGGGGGTGCTGGAGGTCCTGATTGAGACGGGGCCCTGTACCCCAGAGGGCCTTTAGGGGTCATCCCTGTGACCATTACCTGGTCGGTCAGACTCGGCAGAGGAGAGCTTCCACCATTGGCTTCTGCTTCCTGCTCCAGGTAAGGGAAGGCCATGGTAGAAGATCTCCTCGGTGTATCCATTTCCGACATGAGGGACGAGTGAAGGTAAAGTCATAGGTGAGCCAATGGGGGGGTCACAATAATAGAGGTCAGGGGGTTCTGATGTAAAGGGGGGGTGCTGATACAAAGTGGGGGGGGGGGACTCTGATGAAAAAGCGGATACTGATATAATGGGGACTCTAATGTGAAAAATACCCCAATGAGGGGGGGTTCTGATATGAAAGGGGGAGACTTTGTTATGATGGGGGGCAATTTGATACAAAGTATAGCGTACCCCAATGTGATGGCGGGGTGTTTGGTGAAAGGGGGAGGTTCCGATATAAAGGGTAGGGATTTAGATGAAAAGGGGGGATTATGATACAAAGCAGAGTCCCCTACTGTGAAGGAATAGGGGGGCTCTGATTTAAAAGCGAGACTTTGATACAAAAGGGGGTATTTGATGAAAAGGAGGGGGCTTTTGATAGAAAGGGGACTCCGATGTGAAATTCTGATACAATGTAAGGAGTACCCTAATGTGAAAGGGTGGGGGGGTACTGGAGTAAAGGGGAGACTTTGATACAAAGGGAGAACTCTAATGTAAAGGGGGAGGACTCCAATGGAAAGGGGCAACTATAATGTAAAGGGGGATGCTGATATATTGGGGACTCTCGTGAAATTGGGGCCTGACTTGGGTGGGGAGACTCTGACATGAAGGGGGTTCCCGGAAACCATAATAAGGAGTTCTCTAATGTGAAGAGGGGACTATGATATAAAAATGGACTTTGATGTGAATTGGGGGACTGTAAAAGGGGAAATTATAAACTCTGATGTAAAGGGGGTTGGGGTTTTAATGTGAAGGGGCCCTAATGATGTGAAGGAGCTTTCCCAAAATAGGAGCAAACATGGCAAAAAATACCAAACATACCCCCAGATTTCTAGCTGGATCACCAGCCACCATGTATGAGATCCCAATAGTTGGTGGCTCCTCGGTCTGACCTGCATCTCCTAGTTTTGCATATGGTAATTATTAAATGGAAATCTCCCCAAATTCTATGCCTCGAATATGGAAATAAAACAATGATAGAGATTCCTCCCCAAGGCGCGGCCATATTGAATCGTGAATGCTCTGCTATACTTCTAGAAATGTAACATTTCTGGGATTTTCTCTCATTCCTAATTACAGTTTGTAATTGAAACAAAATGTGGGTAATGGAGACCACATCCTAAACACTGGCGAGGATTTATAACCCCACCTATGTAAACACGAAGCTCTGAGTATCACACGGCCGAGTCAGCGCTCATCTTCCAGGATTATTGGGAGCGGCTCCACCTTCCTGCACCGTATTACAATGTTTTCTGTCTCCAGCTTCTTCACACTGCCCATTCATTACTGTGGATCTAACAATGGTTAATCTGGGAGTGTTAAGGGAGCCCAATGGACTGCTTACCCATGGCATTGTGGTGCAAACTAATGCTTAGCCTTGAACCTTTACCATCTGCAGCTTAGGTCTGTTCACACCTGACATTATTAGTGGTCTTTAAATCTAGGCCATCACTTGGTCTGATCAACAGGTTAGAGGGTAATGGTTTGTCTATCTCTGATCTCTGCCTGGAGTCATTCCTGTGTATTTTTTTGGATGGCTTCTTTGTGCTAATCCCAGTCATCACCCATTATCTGCTATTGGCCAGTGCTTTGTCTATCAATATGGAACCTGAACTCTGCTGCCCCTGATCGAGGCATCAACCCAGCAACTTTGCTTCTGTCTGCTTTTTACTCTGGACCTGCATGCCCTATTGCTGGTTGTCACCCCTGGTAATACAAATGCCCAACCAAAATCCATGACAGTTGCTTTTTTTCCCACCAACCTACCCGATACACAGTCTTCCCATCACTACTCTTCTGCTGCCTCTCTTTGCGGTTCTCTTCATTGGCTTCCATTTCACCTTCGAATCAATTTAATCTCCTGTGCTTTGCCTTTAAATTCCTCAACAGCTCCTCCCCCACCTACCTACCTGATACACAAATCCTCCACAGCCCTTGTCCCACCTACCTACCTAATACACAAATCCCTCCACAGCTCCCCCCCCACCTACCTACCTGATACACAAATCCTTCCACAGCCCTTGTCCCACCTACCTACCTGATACACAAATCCCTACACAGTTCTTGTCACACTTACCTTTCTGACCTGGTAGAAAAATCCCCCCCTAGCCGCTCTATTTGCTTCTCCAATGACCTCCTAATCACTTCCTCACACATAACCTCATCACACGCATGGATACAAGACTTTTCTAGAGCTGCCCCGACTCTCTGGAATGGTCTCCTCCTCCTATTCGGCTTGCTCCTACTTTCTGCTCCTTTAAAATAGCCCCTAAGACCCAACGCTTCAACCTCACCTACTTGTCTTCTTCTGTCTCCTAAACCCTCACTACTTCCCACCATTCCATATCCCCCTCCTATTGTGTGATACTTCCCCCACCTCCTAGATTGTAAGCTCTTCGGGGCAGGGTCCTCCCCTCCTCGGGTGTCACTGTCTGTATCTGTCTATCATTTGCAACCCCCTATTTAATGTGTACAGCACTTCGTAATATATTGGTGCTATATGAAAACTGTTTATTAATAAGAATAATAATAATAATAATAAAGCATATCTTGTGCATATTTGCTAACTGTAGCTCTCTGTTTCCTATTCCCTGATATTTCAGAGGAACTGGGAGGCTCTGATAGTATTTCATTATGCTTTTTCTTTACTCGGAGTAGGCCTGCAGATCCTTGACGTGTGGCCCTTGGAGAACGATGTTAGGGTTAATACCAGATGTTTCAGAGCTCGTCCCCCTGTACCTGTGCCAAGCCATGACTCACATTCACACAGGGCTCAGCTGCAATGCTCCACACTCCCTATAAGGGGCCCTGGCTGGGTGAATAGTGAAGGGTCTTCCCCAATGAATCTTTCTCCTAGGCACTGCATAATCAGAAAGCCATGCAAAGGGCGGTGGTTTGGCAATGCAAGTTACTGGGCGAATGACATATTTAGCCGATACATAAAGGTCACGCACAGCAAACGTTTAATTCGCAGCACATCCCCTGAAGGCGTCTATTGAAATCACCAGATGGTGATGACATTGGAAATCTTTCACATAAATTCCCCCCTTATTGCTCTTCTCTGATGGGAATTTCACTGCTGGTGACATAATCCAGACTGCTCAGTAAAAGCTCTGGTAGGATAACACGCGATTTGGTAAAAATGAACCGTTATTCATTATTCTCACAGTCTCAGTCTCTACTTTACCAAGATCTAAATACAAATGCATGAGCAAGGTGGCAGCATAGCTTTACCATGGTGCCTGGTCAGGGACCCCCACTGTCCTCCTATATAAACTTGAACCTGAATCCAAGAATCCTGTAGGCCCCAGCGTGGCTGCTCCCAGGCTGGGTCAGCACTTTGAGTCAATCAAAGTGAAAATTCTTCCCCCTGGTAACAGACTCTGGAGGGTCCCCCACCAGGTTGCTTTGCTTACTGAGTGGTCCAGGACCTGGCTTTGCTATGTGTTCAGATTACTTAAATCACAACCAAGCCCGGTTGATATTCACCGTCCCCCTTCTGTCATGGGAGCCACAATCTTCTTCCTTCATCAGCATTCTAATTTTTAACCATCTTGATTGTCCGTGATGACATATGTTCTGGCACCCATGGAGAAAGCCAGGATTGCCTGTTATCTCTGGCAACAAAATTTGAAAGCTGGGCGGCCATCATAGTGGGACTTTAGTTCCACTTAACCAGTCCACATAAGCATGTTTTAAAGGGTTCAATGGGTTGTATTTCCTATAAAAAGCTTACATTTATTTTATTTACAACTTAAAATTCTAATCTGTCTTATTCTGAGCCTCCTGTGGACCCATCCACAAAAAAGCAAATACACATCCTTTTATAAGTAAAACAGTTCTCACATGTGCATTTCGATGTTTCACTGAAGTTCAGATTTATTGGCCACTATGCAGGTGGTGGTTCAATTTAAGGGGGATAGTACACCTCCTAATGTGTTGGCACACCACACAAGGATTGGTTGTGGTTCTATATGGTAAGGGTACAATTTGTTCAGGTTGGAGGGGCCAGCTGGTGCTTCTACATGGGTAGGGTACAATCTGCTGATGGGAATAGGATGTGTTCATTCATGGAAAGGGTACAAACTCTTGTGTTTGGCGAGACCAAGCAGTTTATAAGACCAACTGGTGCTCCTACCTGGCAAGGGTGCAATCAGTTGGTGGAGCTGGTACCAGACTGTGATCATATATGGGAAGGGTACCAACGTTTGTGGTTGGTGAGACTGTGGTCCTAAATGGGAAGGGTACTTTCTTCATTTATTGGAGAAAACCACTCTATAATCTTACATGGCAAAGGTACAATCTTTTGTGGTTGGTGGCACCAGGCTGTTATCATATATGGGAAGACTTACAGACCTTTGTGGTTGGCAAGATCGGCTCCCGATCCTAAATGGGAATTCTTTTGTGATTGGTCAGACCTAGCTACATGAAAATGATACGAGCCGTTATGGTTGGTGGGACCATGCTTTATATAGGAAGGGTACAATCTTCTTTTTTATTTTAAAGAAAACTATTGCATAATGTAACTAAGACTTGACTGGTTGTACTGATGGTCTTTTTTTTTCTCTCTCTCTCTGTTATTTCCCGTATTCTTAGCTGAGTCCTTCAAAGAATTTGCTGACCTGTTGCAGGAAGTGGAAGTAGAAAGAATGATGATGGTAAGACTGTTTTGTTATGGTTACTTTGGTTGTGAAATGTGCATACATTGGGGTTTGCGATGTATAAATGGATATATATTTATTTTTTGTGGGGAATTCTCATTTACATATTGCATTGTAAGGTCAACAAATCACTTGAAGTGTATGCTACATTTCATTACAGGAATGTTTGCTGCATACAGTTGCAGATATGTGTGAATTGTCGCTGTCAGCACTATGGAAAGTGCAGTCTTCAACTTTAGCTTAGCAGAGCTCCTATTTTAGCACATTCTGTATGCCTGTATTCTGAAAGACCTCTAGTATCTATTATTATTATTATTATACAGTATTTATATAGCGCCATCATATTACGCAGCGCTGTACATAGTCCATAGTCGTGTCACTAACTGTCCCTTAAAGGAGCTCACAATCTAATGTCCCTACCATAGTCATATGTGATTATTATAGTCTAAGGTCAATTGTAAGCCAGTTAACCTAACTGCATGTTTTTGGGATGTGGGAGGAAACCGGAGTACCCGGAGGAAACCCACGCAGACACGGGAGATAATGCAGATAATGTCCTGGCTGGGGATCGAACCTGGGACCTAGCGCTGCAAAGGCCGGAGTGCTAACCCCTGAGCCACCGTGCTGCCCGTCTAGCCTATCTATCCACAGAAGTACAGAAAGCAAAAAAAAAAAAACCCTGGTTCAATTTGCTCCAACGGGAAAAAATCTTCAAAGCTACCATATTTAGACTATACATGGGCACAGAACAATGCAGGACAAAACAAAATAAATCCCTATAGGGGCAGCTTCTTAGAGAACATGATCTGCAAAGTTGCTTCTTATTTCAAGTGAAGCTTTAATGTTGGTAGATAAAAGATCTCTCCTTGATATGGTGTAGTAAGTATTCAGTGTCCTCCCCTGCCTCTTTTAGCTGGGTGCACCACCTGACACTTTTCAGTAACTACCTGGCTGTTTTTGGGTGGTTAATGAAAAGTTGGGTCACAGCACAGAGTATTCCATTTGCTTACAGCTTCTTCTCATCCTTGGGAGGACGCTGGTATTGCAAGAAGTGTATTTAGGACAATCAAGCTGCAATAAAACCCGTAAGGAACAGATCACAGCGCAAAAGAAAGCAATCCTTCTCCAGTCTAAAAACATACATTCATTCTAACAGAAGAGTCTTTGCTGATTTTGTGTTTCCTTTCCTCCGCAGCTTCAAAATGCAGATAACATCCTGATAAAACCCCTGGAGGCTTTCCGCAAGGATCAAATTGGACTCACTAAGGTACTTCCACATCCTGTCTGTGGGCTCAGGAACCACTTATAGAGGGGAAGCTGTAGACACAGACCAGATTCTGTGTGTTTTTTTTAGTTGAGGTTCAATTAACAAAGAGAAGAAAACAGGAGTGTAAACTAGACCAGGGACATGTAAAGAGGTACAATATTTTGCAGAGCTGTTTAGAACACCTAGCCTATGGCCAAATGTATCCAAATGACAGGGTTCAGGTGTCCCAAGTGAAGGATCTGGGTAATCCCCCATCATACAAAGACATTGTAGATAATTGTCCTCTTCCAGCCTTGTGGTCCCAGTTTGGTGAAGCCCCCTTTCTGTTCCCCCATGACTGTGCCTCGGGTACAAAGCCAGCTCCATAAAGACATGGGGTCACCAGTTTGGTGTGGAGGAACTCGAGTGTCCTCCACAAAGCCCTGACCTCAACCCTACTGAACACCTTTGGGATGATATGAGATGGAAAGCCAAGTCTTCCCACCTAACCATCACACTTACCTATGTGACCAGATGTATGGAGGACACATCCCCATAGAACAGAGACCAGTTGTTCCTAGTGAAGGATCTTATTAATACTCCATCATGAAAAGCCATTGGATTGATTTCTGGGCCCATTGGTCAAAAAGCTGAGTCTCTCTATGGTTGTGTTCAGGTTTTTCCAGTATAGCAAGAAACCTTGTAGACATGGGGTCACCAGTTTGGTGTGAAGGAACTCCAGTGTCC
Organism: Pyxicephalus adspersus; assembly: GCF_032062135.1. Lineage (NCBI taxonomy): Eukaryota > Metazoa > Chordata > Amphibia > Anura > Pyxicephalidae > Pyxicephalus > Pyxicephalus adspersus. Next base: position 88,395,297 of record NC_092871.1, read on the forward strand.
TGCACAGAGCCCTGACCTCACCCTACTGAACACCTTTGGGATGACATGGAATAGTGAGACAGGTCCTCTCTTCCATCAGTTCCTGACCTCACAAATGGGGCGAATCCCCACAATCACAACCCTCTTCCCAGAGGAGTGGATTCTGTTATAGCAACCAAAACAAAAGTTTTGTTGAATTTGTCAGTAAAAAAATGAAATCTGAGTGAGTGTTTGCTGAGCACCATTTTAAGCTTCCGCCATCTGTTAATGAGCGGCTGATAATTGATCCGCTTGTTGAATTGTAATGAATAACAATATCAGGTTTCATATCCATTCAGATATATTGTCCCTCTGTGCAGGCAGATGTCGGACTTAGCAGCTGTTGTTTTTGAAGGGGAAGTTGGAGATTTTATCTCTGCAATGCTACAAGGAGGTCTAAAGTAATGCCCGCCATATATCTAAAGCAAATCACTAAATCATCAAGCTTGAACATAATAATGCAGTTTTCAATTTTGCATTTTTTTTAAAATTAATTCCTGGTGATCCTCCCATGATCCTTGTTCAGGCGCTGTCTGTGCACCACAGTGCCTCTGTGTTGTCCTTTTGTCACGTGGAATACCAATAGAGACCACAAGTGGCTCTTGGTATGGTCCAGTCCACCATGGGAAATGTCTGAAATATAGGCGAGCATGTATAAATCTGCAGCTTTCTCTAACACTGTTATAAGGTTGTAATGCTGTTATAAGTATCTCATTAGGACACATTCTTCCCTATACAGAACATGCACAAGACCTTCATGGCAGGATCACCAGGGATTATTTAAAACAAAATCTGCAAATCTATAAAAGATTAAATATTACATATGAAATGTAATTTTAGTAAGTGATTGTAAAACTAAATTAAACAAGTTCAGGGGAAACTTTTTGTTTTGGTCTGGGTTAAAAAAAATGTGAATGCAAAATGGACATTGTGGAATTGAAAAGAGTGCAGAGAAGGGCAACTAAACTAATAAAAGGAATGGAGGAGCTTCGCTATGAGGAGAGATTAGCTGAACTGAATCTATTCTCCCTTGAGAAGAGACGTATAAGGGGGGATATGATCACCCTGTATAAATAATATAAACGGTCCATATAGAGAACTCTCTTCCCCATTATTCACTGTAAGGTCATTACAAAGCACAAGGGGGCGCTCTTTGTGTCTGGAGGAAAATAAGTTTAAGCTCCGGATAAGGAAAGGATTCTTCACTGTAATGTCTTTACAAAGCACAAGGGGGCGCTCTTTGTGTCTGGAGGAAAATAAGTTTAAGCTCCGGATAAGGAAAGGATTCTTCACTGTAATGTCTTTACAAAGCACGAATCGGCTGCCTCAGGAAGGAGTTTCAGCAACTACTATAGATTGCTTTAAGAAAAAGCTGGATGATTTCTAGAAGCACAGAATATAACTGGGGATTAAGGATTTATAGTAAAGATAACAGAGACTGCTGATCCAGGGAACATCCGATTGCCTCATGGAATCAGGAAGGAATTTTTTCCCCTGATGGAGCAAATTGAACCAGGGTTTTTTTTTTTGGCTTCTTCCGGATCAACTATGTTCACAGAATTTTATATCTGGGATTTGTTTATTTCCCTAGTGGTTGAACTTGATGGATTTATGCCTTTTTTTCAACCTGACTTACTATGTAACTATTTCTGTTAGTATCCCTGCAGGTCCCTCCCGGCCACATAATGAAGATTACTTTTCACCAAGTTAGCCATGTGAACCTGATTATCCTTTAGTCTAATTTTCATATCTAATGCAATGATTACTTAAACATGATCACTGGGAATGTGGCCCTAAATGCAGGACTGAATGTGCTTGTTTATGGAAGTTTGGTAGATCTTGTGTCCCTAATTGGGATATGGTTAAAGACCAGAAGAAAGGGGAAAGAGGTGAGGGGGAGGGGGTCATGTGTTTTAGTAAGGGGCTGGATCCTTTCTGCATGGCGGCTGCCAGAACGAGTGAGCTGGGAATAAACTAGAGCCAAAAACAAAAAAAAATCTGGAAACTGCACAAGATCTGCTCCCACCACCTCCTGCTCCATAACCCATTCAATTCCAAGAGCAGAACGAGTGGTCCCAGGGCTGCAGACTAAAGAAATTGCTTGGACTGTATTTGTTTCATGATATGAATTATATTTTAATGGGATTAAAGAATGACCTCAAATTTGGTCATCCAGCGTCAAACAATAATGAGCCTCACATAACATTCTTAACAAAGTTTTGATGTCAACCCAATTACTTATCTCATCATTCTTTTATATAATCATGGGCCGCACAGTGTCTCAGTGGTTAGCACTCCGGCCTTTGCAGCACTCGGTCCCAGGTTTGAATCTCGGCCAGGACATTATCTGCATGGAGTTTGCAGGTTCTCCCTGGGTTTATGTGGGTTTACTCCCACATTCCAAAAACAGATTAATTGGCCTCTGCTCAAATTTACCTTAGATTATGATAATGACAAATGACTGCGGTAGGGACATTAGATTGTGCGCTCCTTTGAGGGGCAGCTAGTCACATGACTATAGACTTTGTACAGCGCTGTGTAATATGCTGGCAATATATAAATACTGTGTAATAATACCCGAAAACCCAGTTGAACCAAAAACTGGATGCACTCAGGCTACATAAAAAATTTAATTGGGGCCCATTTATAAAGCTGGTCATCAGCATCCCAATATAGCAGCACCATTGTGTTCCTCTATATAAAAGAATGGTGACCAGCTGATTGTCAATTTGTAGATTGCATTTTTTATGAATGAATCTTACTATTCACTGGCAATTAACCAGAGCTTACACCATTCAAAACCTGATCAGAACAATTACCGATTTATAAATATTTAGATCGCTTTTGCTGCTTTGATAATGGCACAGCATGGGCCAGAATGGAGATTGTTTCAAGTTATTTATATTTTATATTGTTTCAAGTTATTATAAATTTTATATATTTTATATTTTTGTATTTAGATAGCACCAACATATTACATAGCACTGTACAAAGTCCATAGTCATGTCAGTAGCTGTCCCTCAAAGGAGCTTACAATCTAATGTCCCTATCAGTCATATGTCATTATAATAATCTAAGGACAATATTTTTGGGGGAAGCCAATTCATCTAACTGCATGTTTTTGGGATGTGGGAGGAAACTGGAGTACCCGGAGGAAACCCAGACAAACACAGGGAGAACCTGCAAACTCCATGCAGATAGTGTCCTGGCCGAGAATCCAACCTGGACCCAGAGCTGTTGCGGTGCCGCCATATACTGATCAGTTACTACATTCAAGTGGAGAAGGGTCTTGAGTGACACTTTGATATCGATATGGTATGGCAAGCACTGATTGGTAGTGTAAAGATATCTGGGCAAGAGTTTGTCAATGACAGTTTGGTCATTCAGTTGCCCTTTTTTAAATCCAATTACTTTTAAAGAAGTCGAAAACAAAGATCTGTTACCAAATCAACACATAAATAGCCAGCAATGTTTGTTTGTTTTTTTTTTAAATATTCTATTACTATTGACCAATATAAATCTCCCTTGTGTTTGCATGCATTGAAGGAGTTCAGATCTTCAGCGGCCTGGTATGCCCCCATTCCTGGGGTCTTATTAAAGCTGCTCGGGGAGTCTTGTAGATTACAGCATGGTAGTTGTATCTGTACAGTGGGGAAAGTTGACCATTACAGATTCCTGACCATTGCATTCTTTTTAAATACAGCTGCCCAGATCTCCAGCCTACTGCTGGCATCGGGGATTTCGGTTGTTTATCCACATCAAGAGAATACTGCTGCCAACGACAGGCTGCTGGCACAAATATGCCAGGCACTCCACCCAGCTAAAATGGCCTGCGGAGATCACTGAATTTGCATCTATAATAACAGAGCTACCGCAACAAAGGGTTTCCTATGAGACTTCTAGCTGGGTGGTTGCAGAGTTATTATTTAGAGAGACAGAAAAACTGAATTATTATTGTTTAATGATATATAGAGGTTTGTATTGTATGAAACATCAACTGACCTCTCGGTGCTAATCTTTTAGGAACGTAAGAAAAAGTTTGACAGGGACAGCGAGAAGTATTACTCAGTGCTGGATAAACATCTGAATTTGTCATCCAAGAAGAAGGAGGCCCAGCTTCAAGAGGTGAGAGGCCCAGGGGCCGATACAGACTCTGGGGGGGGAAAAAAAAACATAATAAAATGATTGATTGCGTACATCTACATATACGAAATGATATAAAACATCCTCAAGGAACGCTAATAGTAGTCCTTGCAGATCTAAATGTGCAGCTCTGTTTCAATGACCTTTGAGGTTGAAAGAAAAGCCAAGAGGTTTATTCTACAGGGATGAATGAAATTGGAAAATTTCAGTAAAATTAAGAACATTACTCATGCAGTGAATCAGTAAAGAAGGTGAAAGTGTCGACAGACAGCCATCTGAATATTACAGGGTTTAATCCTGCACTGCTCCTAGTATTGCATCAGCACCTTTCTCTACCCCCAGTGCTCTGTAGGGCACCATTGTTACCCCTCCTCAGGGGCGGGGCTGTGGAACCCTGCACTCACGGTATGCCCTGAGCTTTCCAAGTTGAGTGACCCTGGGGAAAAAACAGCTGTTATGAGTCTGTCTTTGGATACAGCAATGCTCCTAATACCATAGCTATGTTAAATTTGTCTTCATTGGTTGCAGTAGCTACTGTAAAGGATATATAGACAAATCAGACAATTTTCAAAATGGCAGATATATTGGGTCCATTAAAGTGTAGCTGCTTCATTAATATTGTGTATATATACTTTGCAGGCGGATGTTCAAGTGGACAAGGAAAAGCAGAACTTCTATGAATCTTCACTGGAATACGTCTACCAGATCCAGGAGGTGCAGGAGAGCAAGAAGTTTAGCATTGTTGAACCGGTAAGATTGGTGGGGGGATTGTTTAAATAAACACAATGGCCCTGATTTACTAAGGCTCTTCAACAGTGGAGAAGATAGATTGTCATGGGAGAACCTGGGTGATCCAGCAAACCTGGGCCACAATGCTAGGACTGTAGATAAGGTCCACTTCTTTCATACAAAGAGCATGGATCCTTTTGTGCAGAATGCTGGCAGTGAACAGGCTTATCTGGTTGATGCCAGGATATTTATAAAATATTCAACTCGCCTCATTCAACCTCCTTTGGACCTGCCAGAAAGTTTGGCCAGTTGCATACAAATCTATCAGATGGTTTTGGTATATTTCACATTCTTTGTGTAGAAATTGTATGACTGGGTTCCTTTTTTGTGTGCTCATCTTTTATGGTTTAGTGCAACAAAGTTTAATTTTCAGTTTAAAGTTCCATGATAACTTTAAAAACTGTTAACTTTTCTTTTATTGATAGGTTCTGGCCTTCTTGCATTGTCTCTTCACTTCCAACAGCCTGACATTTGAGTTGACACAAGACTTTTTACCCTACAAGCAGCAACTGCAGCTAAGCCTTCAAAATGTATGTATTCCATAGTGTAACATTGCAGAAAAGTGATTGCAGAACATCTTATCTTCGAGATTTTCACCTTGTGGTCCTGCCAGTAACAGGAGAGCGGCGGTGACAATGTTCTCTCACTGGACCTGATTTGTTAAAGCTCTCCAAGGCTGGAGAGGATACACTTTCATCAGTTAAGCTGGGTGATCCAGCAAACCTGGAATGGAATTCTTCAAAGTCATTTGCTAGCAAATGTTTTGAATCCTGGACTAGATTCATTGCAGGTTTTGTGGATCAGGTTCACTGATAAAAGTGTATCCTCTCCAGCCTTGTAGAGCTATAATAAATTATTATTATTATCATTACTACCGTGTAATACTGTGTAATAATAATAATAAATATTATTATTAATAATAATGATAAACAGAATTTATATAGCGCCAACATATTGCACAGCACTGTACATTTAGTAGGGGTTACAAATGACAGACAGATACAGACATTGACACAGGAGGAGGAGAGGACCAGAAGAGCTTACAATCTAGGAGGTGGGGCTATCACACAATAGGAGGGGGGATATAGATTGGTGGGTAAGTAGTGATAGTTTAGGAGGCAGAAGGCCCAATGATCTCTTTCTATGGAGGAGCTGCGTTGTCACCCCGAGGTGCTCTCCTGATTTGGGCTACAGTCTTCCTCCCATTCTGATCATGGCCAAAACAGCATGGAATGCTGGAAATTCAGGAATTGTCGATCACTATTATGCAGCAGTCATGGCATTCTAGCACTGGTACTCTTGCATGTCTTCGTACTTCTTTGGGTTGCACTCAGAGTATGATCATTTTTTCCTGTTGAACTCTGATGTACATGGAGCTGTTAGGTCTGAATCATCATGCTGCGCTTGTATTCTCAACGTTTGTCTTTTTCCACAGACACGTAACCACTTCAGCAGTACCCGAGAAGAAATGGAAGATTTGAAGAAGAGGATGACTGATCCTCCTATGGTCTGCAAGCTGAAGGGCCAGAGCACCATCGAAGGATATTTATATTCCCAGGAGAGAAGTAATGTGTATTTCCAGCTGATGGGGGGACACAAATTATTTCTGATATACACAGTTTAACATGATCCTTTGGGTCGAGTTACAGAATATTAATATTCACATCATGTAGGAAATAAATTTTAGAACAAACCGTCAATGAAGTTTGTAGCTGCAGGGCTGTGGAATTGGTGTGAAGTAATTTAAAAGGAGTTTCAGCACTCTGCTGGCCTCCCCCTCTGAGCTCCTGCTCTGTGCTTACATTAAAACACCCTAAGGCTGCTGAGAAGTAAGAGCATTGGGATCCGACCTGCTGAATACCTGCTAGGAAGGAGGAAACTTAGCTTCGGAGTCATTGCTAAGAAAGGAGGACAAGTTGAGCTGTTGGTAAGGTAAAGGTGTGTGAGGTAAGCTGCTGAAGCACTGCTGAGAGGGGTAGCATAAAAATCTAAGCTGCAAAGTCACTGCTGGGAGAGGGGAATAAGGGGAGCTGAGCTGCAGATTTACTGCTAGAAAAAGGTGAACTGAGCTGCTGGGAAAGCAGTATGAGATTAGTTGCTGAAGCGCTTCTGGGAAGGAAAGTATAAAGTGCTGAGTTGCTAGGAATGTAGAACAGGGTGAGCCGAGTTGCTCGGAGTGAAAATTCCTGTTGCATCATGGATTGATTGCATCACAGCACTTGCGGCTATAGAGGTCAGTGAGTGCCTATAATAACGCTTATTTAATGCTTGTTAGGAATTAGTAAACATTTATATGCCCATAGATTGGCCATCAGAAATATAACAATATTGCCATTGCTTATCACTTCTAAAAATATGGAATCTTCCTGGTCATACACATCCTCTGGTTTCAGTCACTGACTTGTATAAAACATGCTGAGAACAACTTCTGAATTGCCTTTTCTGAGCTGCATGCTTGTTTCAAGTCAGTGAAGCAGAGAATTTAGTTGACCACAATTACATACAAGTATCCACTACATCAGAAAGGGCAAGGTCTGTGTTCAATACAAACTATAAGATTTTTTTTTCATGAATCTGAATTTAGGCCAACACATTTCATTAATTTATTCTTCATCAAGGCTCATAATGAAGGCGAGGCAGATATGCAACATGCTAGCTTCTCTGGAGTCCTCAATGAATATTTTAGTTTTTTAAAGGCCATTGACATACAGAGGTTGTGTTGCACATATACTTTGTCTTTCTCTTTATACTGGAGTGCTTGCATATCATTAGTTTCACATATATATAAAACACATGAGGAGTTTTCTATATGGCAAGGAGCTTGTTATTCCTAAATGAACTGCACCACAGATAAATTGTGTAATGTCAGCGGCTCAGATTAACAACCAGACAAACAATGGTCAATCCATTTGGAAAGGCCATTACCCAACACCTACAAGACCCGAATCTTTAAAAATCTCTTTATAAGTTTATTAAGGATATACAGGAGGCTAATGTGTTTTGGAGATCTGTGTCCTCTACTTTCTAACAATAGAAAATATCATAAAATATAACGTAAACAATATTATGTTCGATCAGTGGGATGGCCATGAAGAAGAAGGCAGTGATTCCCGAAACGTGTTGGAATCCTGTTAATCTTCAATAAAACTTTTTTTTAGCGCTTACTATGATTTTTGTTGAGTTGGTATTGCCCATTTTACAGGAGTGGATCACTGTTAACTTTCTACTCTATTTATATACTAAATACTTGACTTTCCAGCACCTCAATGTTGTCAGACATTTAGAATTTACTTTTCTATACTTTTACTATACTACTATATCTTACTATACTTTTTACTATACTATATCTTTATCTTTATATATACTTTACTATATCTTAGCCACCCTCAGTTGATGTTTTCCTCTCTTTACATTTTCAGAATTCACATCTCTCATTCTTTAACATTCACAAGCACATAGTCAAATCAAACCACTGTTCATATGGCAGAAATGATGTATTCTACTTTTGCAGAGTTGATGTCTGTCGTCATAATGCCTTTTTTTTGTTTGTTTCTCAATTTGCCTACTAAGGGAGGGATATTATGTCACTTTGCACAGGTTCAAATTTATTTTTGATGATTGTATATTCCACCATGCGCAACTCCACGGGTTCAAGCATTGTCTGCCATGTTTATTCTCTGATAAGCTCCATTACATTCAACTTGCCCAGTTCTGATATAAAGTATGAGGCCAAAAGTTTGGAGATAACAGACCGTAACACTTTTATGATCTTGTAGGGTACTTGATTCCAAAGCGATGGACTTTATTATGAGGTTGCTTTCAATGTAACATCCTCCATTCTTCTAAAGAGGCTTTCCACAAGACTTTGGAAGGGGACTGTGGAAAATTGCCCCCTATTGGTGAGGACAGGTACAGATGTTGGGTGTTAAGACCTGGCTCACTAATCCAGTTCATCCCAAAGGTGTTCAGTTGGGATGAGGTCAGGGCTCTGTGCAGGACACTGGAGTTCCTCCTCACCAAACTGGTGACCCCATGTCTTTATGGAGCTGGCTTTGTACCCCGGGGCACAGACATGGGGGAACAGAAAAGGGTCTTCACCCAACTGTGACCACAAGGCTGAAGGAGCACAATTGCTTAAATTTTAACTCAATAATTTAAGGGGGTCCACGTCCTTTTTGCTATATACATGTGATGGTCAGGTCTCCACACTTTTGGCCTAATAGTATAGTCTGCATACATTGCTGTTCTTTCCATTGCTAACCCATTCTGTCACCCAGCCAGTGTCAGAGGACAATTATTTGTTAGAATGTGAGTAGCCCTTATATGATCTGAATGTTATTTTTATGGTTTGCAGGGGCCCTGGGCCTTACATGGGTGAAATATTACTGCAAGTACGAGAAGGAATCCAGGACCTTAAGCTTAGTTCCTATAGAGCAGAAGCCTGGCTCCCGGCAGGTAAGTTTAAATACTTGCTCTCGGGGGGTTCAAAAAGCAGGCCCAGCATCCTGGAAACACACATTTAGTGCTTGCAGTTATTTGTATCGTAGGTATCCAGTACTTTCTAAAACTTTTTTCCACCTCCCCTATACTTTCTTCCAACTTTCTAATGCCCACTCACTTAGTATCTCTCATTCTTCCATCATCTTTGTATTATTCTCCAACTTTTTATTTCCCTCTCTATTGTGACCGAACTTTTTTTCAATACCACCCAAAAACAGCTCGGGGAGGCCGGGGAGATAATTATTGCTGCTTTTCTGTTTCAGTTACTGTGAAACAAGCGCTAATAGTGTTGTTAAAGATAATTTTATAGAAACAAACCCTTCTGACCCCCACTCTAATGCCTTCACCTTTGTTCTTTGGAACTTCAAAAAATACCTGATACCTAAACAAATGTGACCTTCTCCTTTTCCTCCAAGGATGCCATGCTTGGACCTGGGTAGCCATTGCCAGTCCAGAACCCTGCTTAAAGGGGGGAAGGTAGAAGGTCATTAACGCCATAAAAGCACTTTGCTTGGATTTGTGTTTCCAGTGGAGGAACATTGTCTTAGGCTTAGTCTACACGGACGTTTTCCCAAGCGTTTAACCTGAGGCTTTTAATGCCCTTGTTTGAAATCCCCATGCATTCCAATAAGCTAATCTACACCAGGAAGTTTCCTTGGGGCATGTTTATGAGCTTTATCTATAATGTTGCTAGTTAAAATGCTGGATTGAAGCTGGAAAACGCCCAAAATGCGGGTAAACCTGGGTAAACCTGGGTAAACGCTTCTATTCACTTCAATAGGACTTTTTCCGCCTTTTTAAGCACTAAAAACGTAAACGCATTGAAAACGCAGCATAGGCATTTATTAAGTGCAAAAAATGCATATGAACACAATAGGAACATTTACATGTGTTTTTAAAAGCGCCCATGTAGACCCACCCCGCCTTATATAAACTATAAATACCTAAATACCCAAAATGCATCCTATAGACCATAATGTGGTGGTCAGATGTCTACGTATATATATATATATATATATATATATATATATATATATATATATTTATTTGGTAGGCAGGAGGTTACAATGTGTGTACACAATAGCATCATGTAAGGTTTTGTAATTGTGTCTCTGTCCAGTGACACTTTAATCCTGTTTGTCTACAAGGAAAGCCTGTGTGATAATCTTCCCATCACCATCTGTCACCATTGTATGGGTCCTCCGCCATAGCTGGTCTTCTCCCCGGGGTTGTTGGCTGCTCACATCCTTCCTATAATCTTCTCACTGCTGCTCTGCATCAGACCCTCCTCATCAGATTCCCTCTCTTCCATCATCCTTCCACCTTTTATGGTTTTCTCCTTGCTGTTGTCTCGTTCTTCCAATTGTCCTCATGGTTTCTTCCAGATATCCTCAGCTCTTTATTCCCTTTAGGTAAGCCAGGAGCTGACCCTCAAATCCTGCATTAGAAGGAAGACGGATTCCATCGATAAGAGGTTTTGTTTTGATGTAGAGACCAATGAGAGGTAAGTACCACCACAAGGAACCTTGGACTGGAGGAGATTTGTAGGCTGCCATTGAGGAACCCTTCAATTGAAAATGCTAATTACTTGGCTGTTGGTTTGACCCAAAGGCCCTGATTTTTGAAAGCTCTCCAAGGCTGTGGAGGATACACTTTCATCAGTGAAGCTGGGTGATCCAGCCAACCTGGAATGGATTTCTTAAACCATTAGCTATTTGTTAGCAAATGTTTCAATCCTGGAGCAGATCCATTCTAGGTTGGCTGGATCACCCAGCTTCACTGATGAAAGTGTATTCTCTCCAGCCTTGGAGAGCTTTAATCAGGGCCAAATACTTCAAACCCAATGCCAGCTTCCCCAGCACATTGGTTGTATTTTCAATGTCTTTATATTTACCCAGGAAAAAGTCATTTAGTGCAGATGACCAATTTTTTGAGCCATTTCCTTTATTTTTTATTGGGTGCTCTTGACTTGTCCTGGGGTGATGACACAACAGGGGACCTGTGGATGTCTCCAGAAGCCACTAATGAGGAGCCTTTATGGCAGGTTTAATAATTTAATAAAAACTGCAGATTTTTAATGATTACAATTAACTTTTCAATAACAAGAATGATGAAGCTTCTTTGAGATTTTAGTAGTTGGGTTTTCAGATACTACAAGTGGAAGATAAAATGTAACATACACCTATGAGATCTTTGCACTGCAGTGTAATTGGCTTGTTTTCATCAGATAAATCTTGTGACTGACTGCAATGGCATAATTGCTTTGTTTGTTTTATGGATTGTGATAACTGTTTCAGTCCTTTTGTATTTCAGAGCAGGCACCATCACTTTCCAGGCCCTTTCCGAGACCAATCGACGCCTGTGGATCGAAGCCATGGACGGGAAGGAGCCGGTGAGTTTGCTTGCGGTTACAGCGACCTCTGCTGCTGAAATTTGATACTGCAGCCTGAAAATCTTAAACGACTGCGTAGAGCAGCTGACGCCAAGCGATGGTCTGCAGAAAAATTACCTGGCCAGTGTGCCCCCCAGCGGACAGTGGACAGGTTCTGGCATCATGACAATACTCTGGAGGAAGTTTCTTCTCCTTTGATTGACACACACAACACACAACTCCGCACACAGGCGCGTGATTTAACATTATGAATGTAGTGGTCAGTGAGGTCCGAAAGGTTGTCGACCACTGGCTTAGAGGAACAAGGGAGAGTTTGAACTAAAAGATGCAAAATGGTATTGTACTGGTATGGAGAAAATCTGTGTAAAGAGATGTTATTGAGGCCGATTTAGATGCATAGTGAATGTGCAGGTGAAAGTTACTGCTTCCTGGCTTGAGATGCCTGTTGTGTTCTATAGAGAATGAATGGGGGCTGTAGTGAAAGGTTTATTGCTGCCCACTGTAAAATTTCAAAAAGCCAGTTCGTTGAGGACCAGCACAGTGGATGGAATGGCTTAGAAGCTGGCAAGGTGCCAGCCATTGAGAATTGCTTGGGAATTGCTGATGTTACTGCTTGTCTGAACAAACAAAACAAAGAAATACTGAGGCAGCATATGATTATTATTATTACACAGTTTTTATATAGCGCTCACATAGCTGTCCCTCAAAGGAGCTCACAAACTTTGCTGTCCCTACCATAGTCATATGTCATTTTTACAGTCCAAGGTCAATGTTGGGGGGGAAGCCAATTAACCTAACTGCATGTTTTTGGAATGTGGGATCCACACAAACACAGGGGGAACCTACAAACTCCATGCAGATAGTGTCCTCGCTGAGGTCCATAGCTGTCCATCGGAAAATATACAATTTGATACAAACAATTTTTGAGATGAAGATCCACGTACATTGTCTGGCACCCTTTGTAAAAACTTTACAGATAATAGGTAAAAACATCCCCAAGGAAAAAACCTACCCTAAATCCATCTTCCACCCATGGTACCTAAGGATCAAATTTTTGTATTCCCTATGATCCGAATTCTTTTCTCCTACTGTTACTACAAAAATAATTTTGTCATATGAATTGTTTGTCACATATGCCAATCACAACACTTTCCATATTCATTAATTACCTTTAATATATCAGCTTGCTGTCAGGCCTATTGAGCCATAGATATAACGATTGTCAGGGGTTCCTGGAGACCTGAAAGGTATTTTTAGGGTTCCTCCACATTGTAAAGGTTGAAAGCTTGGATTAGTAATATAATATTATGTGTGTGAATGTATTATTCATAGATAACTGATTTCTCATTACTCCTTTCACCCTTGTCTGTGTCTTTCCCCACAGATCTATCACAGCCCAATTACAAAAAGTGATGAAAGTGAGTACAATGATTCATTTGCTGTGCCTGTGTAAATCTGTAAAATTATTAATATTATTATTAAACAGTATTTATATAACACCAACTTATTACGCAGCGCTGTACAAAGTCCGTAGTCATGTGACTAGCTGTCCCTCAGAGGAGCTCACAATCTAATTTCTCTACCATAGTCATATGTCATTATCGCAATCTAAGGGCAATTTTGGGGAAAGCCAATTAACCTAACTGGCTGTTTTTGGAATGTGAGAGGAACCGGAGTACTCGAAAAAAACCCACATAAACACAGGGAGAACCTACAAACTCCATGCAGATTATGTCCCGTCTGAGATTCAAACCTGGGACCCCTTCAAAGGACAGAGTGCTAACCCCTGAGCCACCGTGCTGCCCAATTTTTTAACATCTATATAAAGTGAATCCATAGGTATACTGGGATCTCTGTAAAGGCCATACTGAGACCTGGGACCTCCGTAAAGGCCAGAGTGCTAACCACTGATCCACTATATAAAGTGAATGCATAGGTATACTGAAGTGTTCATAATTATGTGTACCATATGCCTCTTGTTACCCTCATGTTCGTGCCTGTGTAACAAATTATTTACATAAATAGTGACCTGAACCTATGGCTGCTGTGTCAAGCCCATCTCCTGTGCTGTACATTTCAACTTTCTCTGTGATGGAACAGAATATTGTGGTAGTAGTGAAGAAACATAATTGGCCATATTGAGTTATCAAAATGTAAAAAAGACCTTCTCAGCACAGAAGTAAAAGTAGGGAATTCCTGGCATATAAAGTCCAAAGATTATAATTTTTTTTTTTTTATAAACAGTATGTTTATAACGTACAAGCAATATCTTTTTTAAAAACATAACAAGCATGGTGGCTCAGAGGTTAGCACTCTGGCCTTTGCAGCGCTAGGTCCCAGGTTTGAATCTCATCCAGGATTTTATCTGCATGGAGTTTGCAGGTTCTCCCCGTGTTTGTGTGGGTTTCCTCAGGATATTCCGGTTTCCTCCCAAATCCCAAAAACATGCAGTTAGGGTAATTGGTTTCCCCAAAAAATTTACCTTAGACTGTATTAAAGACATATGACTATGGTAGGGACATTAGATGGTGAGCTCCTTTGAGAGACAGCTAGTGACATGACTATGGAAAAAAAATATATATATATATATATATAAATATATCAATTATCAAAAATGTTTTCATAATTTAAACATATAGAAAACAAAATACTGTGTTGATTTTTTTTTAAACTGGATGGAAAGAAGCTGTAGGTGGGTGGCAGCCCCTGTATTGTGACCCAACTCTTTACTAACCACCCAAAAACAGCCGAGTGGTTACTGAAAAAGTGCCCTGTGGTGCGCCAAGCTTAAATAGGCCGGGAAGATCACTGAAACAGAATTTTATGTAAATGGTGACAATATATGGTATTCTATCATTTGGCATTATTCTAATCTCCATTGTAGAATATTGGTTGAAATACAAAATAATACGCAGTGATAGATGTTGAGTTACTGTTTTGATCTTCTGATTTCTGTAGATATTCTTTTAGTCTGCTGTTTATTACTCTTATTTTGGGGTCATGTGATGCTAGCGACCTGATGGCAAATTGAGCAAAAGGAGTACTTAATAGATACCTGTTTTTTTGACATCACATCCTAGCTGCCCGAATATTTCTTGCCGGTGATAGAGCAATGACAACATTTCACTGGTATAACCGAAAAGGGATCAATGACTTATAAACAGATGAACGCTCTCTCTGTTCTCCTCGAGTTGCTTTGAGGAACAGGGATTTCCATATGACACATCTTTTCCAAACCCAATGTATTCATCCTGTATGTTTGCTATGAATTTAGCTACATGATCAGCATCCCTGTCACTGACCAACCTTCCCTTCCTTTCTAGTGGAATTGAACGAACTTGGGTTCCGTTTCGTCCGGAAATGCATCAATGCTGTAGAAGCTACAGGTAGGAAAAGATTTCTGAGTAACCATTTGTGAACTCCTGACCTTTACACCTATATGAACTCATTGGTCTTCCCAGCCTAAACCATTGGCATTAACATGAACCATCTCCTTTTTTCCTGTGGATATTATTATGGAGTTGCCTCCCTATCCCCCACTCCTCTTGGAAGGGTTTCCACAAGACTTGGGATGTGTCTGTGCCCCCATTTGTACCCATTTGTGAGGTCAGTACTATTGTTGGATGAGAAGACCTGGCTCACCATTCCAATTCACCCCAAAGGTGTTCAGTAGGTTGAGGTCAGGGCTCTGTGCAGGACACTGGAGTTTCTCCTCACCAAACTGGTGACCCCATGTCTTTATGGAGGGGGCTTTGTACCCCGGCGCACAGTCATGAAAACAGAAACGGGTCTTCACCAAACTGTGACCACAAGGCTGGGAGAGCACAATTGTCTGCAATGTCTTTGTAGTCTTTGTTGGAGTTTCACCAGGACCCCTCACCAGCTACACCTGGGGCCATTAGGGTGGTACTTACACAATTTTTTTTATTACACTGTATTTGTATTGAGTCACAATTGAAGATCTGTAACATTTGAATATTTGTCCTCCTTCACTCCTCAGTGTTGTATTTCAATATCACTTTATTCACATTTGTGGATCCTTCAGATTCCTTAGCATGTCCTTGAGTTTACATTTCATTCCACTAACAAACCACATCAAGGCCTGTAAATGTTCTGCTTCTAATCAGCTTGTGAGGGAGGCCGGTGGGATGCTCAGATCTTCAGATGTGCAAACAAAGAACGTGCACAATTCTGTTGGTGTGTAATAGTCACAATCAGTGAGGAGTGTACACACTAGAATAATACCTCTTTATTTATATCTATGTTTTGTAGTTTTTATTGGTCAAATGTAATGAAGCAGAGGCTAAAGGACAGATTTAACAACATCATCCAAGGCCATTTATTAGTCTCTGTTCTCTTGTAGGAATGGCTACAGAAGGAGTGTACAGGACGGTGGGGAGTAACATCCAAGTGCAGAAGTTGCTGAATGCATTTTTCGGTAAGGTCCTCCTGTCACCTGACAGATATATACTTCTATTGTTTCCCCATAAACTTTAAAATCTTCTGCTCCCCAGATTTTGCTTTGCACCCCACAAACTCGGCAGTTTGCCATTAACATTTGTTACTGTTATTCTTAGATCCTAAATGCCCCGGGAATATAGACCTGCAGAGCAGTGACTGTGACATCAAAACGGTTACGAGCGCCTTGAAATTCTATCTCAGGTATTTAAACTGCAAAGCTGACAATCATTTTCTGAATAAAGCCAGATTTTCCTAGTTAGTGTTGTAGGCTAATAGGAGGCCACATTTAGGTACAGTAGATACCCTCCTTACCAAAATGTATTTTATGATGTATAAATGAATACAGAGCTATGTTATTCGTGTCCTTCTTTACCCCGAGTGCAGCTTTTATTATAACAAAGGTTAGCAGATCTCTTGTTTGCATCTGTTATGATTATAAAAATTTAGCAGTACAAGCAGAATGTGATGCAGTTCTTTCCCCATATGCCCTATCTCTCTGTTCAGCACTGCGTAATCTGTTGGCGATATACAAATACAAAATAATAATGAATATTCGTGTTTCCTAACATGCTTTGCCGTTCTGGAATAATTGTTTTTTTTTTATTTTTATAATTTTGTTTTCTTTCTGTAACCAGGAATCTCTCAGAGCCCGTCATGACGTATAAGCTACATCGGGAACTCGTATCTGCTGCAAGTAAGAACAAAAAGCATAACTCATATCAGTGACAGTATGGTGACAGTACAGTAGGAGCCGGGCCATGCACAAGGAAATTCATTCAGGGACATAGGACCTAATGAGTGTGGAAGGTGCTCAGCTACTTCTTTCATGTTCCTTCATGAAACCAGAGGATGTTGTCATTGGTTGAAGCTGCGCCCCTGTCATAGATTGAAGCTGTACCTCTGCCTATCTCATCTCAAGGGAGGGTGGATATCTGATGGGATCAGGGTGGTAAAAGCAGTGAAGATGGGGAAGCTTTAGCTGTTCCTTTTGCAGTCCTCATCAATGCCAGTTAAAAGTTTAGAAAGAGGTGGTGGCGAAGTTTCTACCTTGCCTAGAGCCCTTTTAACCATTGCTGAAAGCAGTTTATAAATCTATTGGCAACACTTAGGATTGTTCAGTATTTGGGGGAAGGGGCTAAAATGACCAATAATGCAATTAACATTTCACATTCTCCTTTTTAGAGTCTGAAAATATGGATTATCGTCTTGGAGCCATTCACTGCCTGGTGTACAGCCTGCCAGACAATCACAGAGAAATGCTGGAGCTCATCATACGGCACCTCTCAAGGTGAGCATAGGCATGGCTGGGGTTTAACACTGGCAATGGATACTATATTTCTAATGATGGACTCAGGATTATTATTCTGTGTAATTTATTGAGAGAAGGACACCATGTCCCTGTGTGTGCTAGTGGTGGACTCATCATTGAGCATGCACCAATTTTGCTTGATCTTATTGGTTCAGAATTCCTACCATGACAGTTTATTCCCCATTATTCATCTCCTGCCTGTCTGATAACTCATTTAGGGTCTGTGTTCCTCTTGTAGTCCATTCCTCCCGAAGTGATGTCTTATAACTTTCCTCCTTGAAAAGGTGAACTCTGCAAGCTGTGCCAAAAATAAAGCAAAGTGTGAGCGTCTGTGTACCCTCTATCTGTGGCTGAGGTCCAGCCTGGATTTACATGAGGCTTCTCTAGGCACATTAAATGAATGTCAAGTGTTTAGCTTCAAACTTACTACTGCAGAGAGGTATTTCAAGTTTTAGTTCAATTTCAGGGGGCTCTGACCATTTATATTCACAAAAAAACTTCCACAGAAAAGCAATGTTCAGGGTTTTTCCCTTGCAGAGATTAAAATCCTAAAAGCTTTAAGAGACCTCCTGACCTCTCCCAGCATGTAGGCTACACCTAGCTTGTCCACCTAAGCTACCTGGTCTTAGGCTGCAACTACCCGAATCTCACAGACATAAACTCCTTTTTATTATTAATGACCAGGTGCTCCGGGCCGTTCTTTATTCAGGCCTTGAAAAAGGGAGAAGTGCCTGGCCCACCCATTCCTTGTACATTCCAGGCCTGAATCCCAAATAAAGAGCCGAAAGTCTGCAGCAATGAAATGACTCATGACCCTATCCTGGCCCTTTAATCCCGTTCTAGGTAAAGTTGAGGTACATAAAGCCAAATACACTCTGAATTTGGCATCAGATGTTTCATTCTCCTTCAATATATAAAGATTGTTGGGATTTACAATTTATTTTGTCTCTAAGCTCTAAAATACATATTCTGCTCAAGTTTGTCCATATAAATTGTGATTCTTATTGCTTCCAGAGTGTGCGAGTACAGCAGGGAGAACCTCATGTCCCCCTCTAATATGGGCGTTATTTTTGGACCAACTCTGATGAGGGCCCAGGAAGATACAGTGGCTGCAATGATGAACATCAAATTCCAAAATATTGTGGTGGAACTTCTCATAGAGCACTGCAACAAGGTAAGCAGGACCATCCCTTAGAGGATATATAAAACCAGTGGGAAAATACTTTTTTTTATTTGGTAATTATATGAACAAAACACATCCTGTCCCTCGGTGTCTACACTTTTGTCCACAACTGTTACACATACTGGGCTTCAAACATACCTGACTTTGTTCCACTCCATCGTGCGCTGATGGGCCTAATAGTTTACTCCGTAAGTGTCCAACCTGTCTGGGTGTCGGTGGGAAAGACAACAAAGTAGTCAAGATACTTTCCACTCTGAAATATCCACTTGTTCATGTCTTAAAGCAGATTTATCACCACAATTTCTACTTTATATAGTGTATATTATTCTTTTTAATTTTTTTTGTACATGCTTTTTTAATAAAAAAAAAAAAAAAGTCCCTCCCTATCTCTGTCCTGCTGGAAAACCCCTGGAACACGTGACGTATAGGT
The DNA here is from genome assembly GCF_032062135.1 of Pyxicephalus adspersus. Taxonomy (NCBI): domain Eukaryota; kingdom Metazoa; phylum Chordata; class Amphibia; order Anura; family Pyxicephalidae; genus Pyxicephalus; species Pyxicephalus adspersus. The sequence continues at coordinate 88,414,522 of NC_092871.1, forward strand.
ATACCAGAAGGCTCTGTGCTTTCATTCATTCTGTACCACCGCATTGGTAGGAACTGAATGGAAGAGCATGGCCTTCTGGGACACCTATACATCACGTGTTTCAGGAGGCTTAGGGCTGCTCCTTTACTTTTCAGTCATTGAAAAAAAAGGGGTCAATCTCATGCATGCGCAGTGAGATTGGTACTTTTTTTTTTTTTTTACAACTACAGCAGCACACATCACCCAATCTCAAGCCTGTAAGGTTAGGTGGCGTAGGCAGAAGAAGGAGGAAGATGGCGCACCTCGTGCTTGCTATGTGCCGGGATGAAGGAAGAAACCTGGGCAAAGCGAGACCCAATTGAGGACTGCTCCGTGGGGATCCAGGGATCTGCAGAAGTAAAGGTAAGTTTGATTCTTGATTTTTACTTTAATTTCGCTGTAAGAATCTTTACAGTGGTGAACATCTTGACTCCTCAGCTGCCAGCACCCAAACATACAACTCCTTTAAAATCTATTCCATTAGTGATCCTTGCTCAGACTTGAGCAGCCACAAAGAGACCCTGAAGTGCCTGTTTACTAATCAGAAGCAACCAAAAAACATTCAAAATTTCTCCTGTCCATTGCCTCTCTATAACGACTAGATCAACTTTTCTTAAGCTTCTTACCCCAGGTGCAATCTTGCAGAAAGTTTAGATTTCCAGGAACCCTGTAAAAATGCTTTATCTACAGCTCATAATTTATTAGTGTGATCTGCTGTGCCCTTTTATGTTGGTGGTCAGTGGCTGATGGGCTCCTCGTATTTGCGGTTAGTAAAAGAATGTCCTCCTACATTGTCCACCAGTATGAGAAGGGCCCAATGTATGTTGGTTATAAGAGGGATATGCGCCTCATTACGTTCGGGAGCAGTGAGAAGAATTAGTTGTTATGTTTGGGGTTAGTTGGAAGAACTTCTTTTATACATTATATATGATTGCTTAATGAGGTGGCTCAACATTTAAAGTAAGAGGGGAACACCCTTAATGAACTTCCTTAGTTGGAAGAAAGTTGGAGGTCATGAGAACAATCTCTTCCTTACAGGAAATTAATAGGATAATTGGTATCAGTGGTTACCTATCTGAGGCTTAAGTGTAAAGGCTTTTACTGATCCGACATTTAGGTCCATAAATATTTGGACAGAGACAACTTTTTTCTAACTTTGGTTCTGTACATTTCCACAATTAATTTTAAATGAAACAACTGAGATGCCGTTGAACTTTCAGCTTTAATTCAGTGGGTTGAACAAAAAGATTGCATAAAAATGTGAGGAACTAAACCCTTTTTTAACACAATTACTTCATTTCAGGGGCTCAAAATAATTTGGTCAAATTAAAAAGCTAAAAAAAAATGTTCATTTCGAATACTTGGATGAAAACCCTTTGCTGGCAATGACAGCCTGTAGTCTGGAACTCATGGACATCACCAGATGCCGGGGTTCCTCCTATTAATGCTCTGCCAGGACTTTACTGCAGCGGCTTTCACTTGCTGTGTGTTTGTGGCCTTTCTGTCCGAAGTTTAGTCTTCAACAAGTGAAATGCTCAATTGGGTTCAGATCAGGTGACTTGGCCATTCCAGAATATTCCACTAATTTGCTTTAATAAACTCCGGGGTTGCTTTGGCTGTGTGTTTTCGCTCATTGTCCATCTGTATTATGAAACACCTCCCAATCAATGTGACTGCATTTAGCTGGATTTGAGCAGACAGTATGTCTCTGAACACCTCAGAATTCATTCGGCTGCTTCTGTGTCACATCATGGATAAACACTAGTGTCCCAGTGCCATGGCAGCCATGCACGCCCAAGCCATCACACTGCCTCCGCCATGTTTTACAGATCATGTGCTATGCTTTGGATCATGAGCTGTTCCACGCCTTCTCCATACTTTTTTCTTGCCATCATTCTGGTAAAGGTTGATCTTGGTTTCATCTGTCCAGAGAATGTTTTCCCAGAACTGTGCTGGCTTTTTAGATGTTTTTTAGCAAAGTCCAATCTAGGCTTTCTATTCCTGAGGCTTATGAGTGTCTTGCACCTTGCAGTGCTCCCTCTGTATTACTTTCATGCAGTCTTCTCTTTATGGTAGACTTGGATATCGATACGCCTACTTCCTGCAGAGTGTTGTCACTTGGTTGGCTGTTGTGAAGGGGTTTCACCATGGAAATGATTCTGCCATCAGCAGGGTCCTCTCCTCCTGTATCACTGTCTGTATTAGTCTGTCATTTGCAATCCCTATTTAATGTACAGCGCTGCGTAATATGTTGGCGCTATATAAATCCTGTTTAATAATAATAATATTAATAATAATAATAATCCACCACTGTTGTCTTCCATGGACGTCCAGGTCTTTTGGCGTTGCTGAGTTCACCAGTGCTTTGTTTCTTTCTCATGATGTACCAAACTGTAGATTTTGTCACTCCTAATATTGTAGCAATTTCTCGGATGGGTTTTTCTGTTATTGCAGCGTAAGGACGGCTTGTTTCACCTGCATGGAGAGCTCCGCATGTTGTCTGTTCACAGCAAAATCTTCCACATACCCCCCCCAAATCAATTCCAGGCCTTTTATCTGCTTAATTGATAATGACATAACAAAGGAATTGCCCTCACCGGCCCATGAAATAGCCTTTGAGTCATTTGTCCAATTACTTTTGAGCCCCTGACATGAAGTGATTGTGTAGTAAACGATTTAGTTCCTCACATTTTTATGCAATCTTTTTGTTCAACCCACTGAATTAAAGCTGAAAGTCTGCAGTTCAATCTGAGTTGTTTCATTTAAAATTAATTGTGGTAATGTACAGAACCAAAACTAGAAAAAAGTTGTCTTTGTCCAAATATTTATGGACCTAACTGTATGTTGCTGGTTTTGCCTAGTGACACCATCTACCCCCTCTCTCGCTTCCCTTTCTTTAAATTCTTCAATATTCTGATGTTTCTTAAGCAACCCCCAGCATTCTCTAAAGGAACCCCGGTTAAGAAGAGCAAGACCAACTATTATTACACAGTATTTATATAGCACCAACACATTACGCAGCAATGTACAAAGGTCAACACAGTCACAGTCACAGTCTAAGGTCAATTTGTGGGGAAGCCAATTAACCTAACAGCATGTTTTTGGAATGTGGGAGGAAACCGGAGTACCCGGAGTAAACCCACACAGACACAGGGAGAACCTGCAAACTGCATACAGATAGAGTCCTGGCTGAGATTCCAACGAGGGACCCAGCACTGCAAAGGCCAAAGTGCTAACCACTGAGCCACTGTGCTGCCCAGCTATTGGCCTTCAGCCTTTGTACTCAGGTCAAGTAGCGGGATATCGGCATTTACCACTCTGCAATGCTGAGGTTTGTATTTTAGATTGTAACCTTTCCATGCTCCATGCATAACGGAAGAATAAAAGTTTTGGCTGTGCATACGCCAGCAAGGCATCAGTGAACCACAAAATGAAAGTGAGAGGATAAGAAAAACATACAAATGTTCGGTATTTACTTCTAAGCAGCTTTCTTGTAACCAGTGCAGATCTGTGCACGGGCCAAGGATTACAATGGCCCACTACAACGCCAATGCCAATTACAATGGTTTCCAAAAATAGCAAAAGAAAAACTAAATATTTTCCTTTAGAAACTAATAAAAAATTCAAAACAATTGAGAGTTCAGTAAAAGCCAAAGTTTTGCTTTTTGCAGTAGTAAAGTTAGCGATATGACCAGTTTGGAAACCTTAAGGCGGGGTGTCCAAACTTTTCGCAAAGAGGGCCAGATTTAGTGATGTGAAAATGTGTGGGGGCTGACCATTCAGTATGTACTCAGGGTTAGAATGGTAGTAGTCTGTGCGGGTCCTGCACAGCACAACGCCCGGCAGGGTGACGTGAGGGATTCCCTGTGTACGAAGTCCATTGTCAGTGCGAGGTCCGTGCAGAAATCACAGTGGGCGTGGTCCGTGCGGGTCCTGCACAGCACACGCCCACTATAATGTCGTAGGGAAATCCCTGTGCACATATGGGGACTCCCCGTCCTGCTGATTATGTCCGCCGAGTAGCGGGCCAATAATTGCAAGGCGGTTGAACAACTCTAATGAAATATGAAATAGCTTTTTTGTACGCATGTATATTATACTGTGGTCAACAGTGCTGACGGGTGGCATATTATTGATTTTATGACAGAGGCTGTGGGCCAGTGGAAATGTGAACACGGGCCGGCTTTTTTGATTTGGCAGAGGACCAATGGAAAACCACGAATGTCATTTCATAATTGGTCTCTAGTGTCATCCTGTACCCTCCCACCTGGCAAGTCCTAGACTACATCTCTTGTCCACATTATCTTCTGCTCATGTATATTAATTGGTTTTGTTAGAGAAATAGAAACAAGTTAGAAATAGAAACAAAAATTGTTCCAAAAAAATGATCTGATTTTCATCTGCATCATAATAATGAACTTTTCTCATTTGTCAGACTCAACACTGGGTTGAGAAAATGGGTTGAACATCAAGGTCAATGATTGAAAAAAATGGTGAACCCTAATTTAACCTCAAATACTGGCATCTGCTTTGGCCAAATTCTTTGTGTAGCAGCTGATCAAACGGTGTCTAGGAAGTGTTTTGGCCCCAAGCTTACAAAACGATATCACGTATATCCGTGTAATGTCTCATTTTAAGGGCCTGTTTCAGATTAGTCTGAGGTCAGGGCTTTGTCTTGGCTCATCCGTGTCTTTTCTTTTGTTACCTAAAACCACTTTGTTGTTGATTTTACACATATGTATTTGAATATAGATCCTTAGATTGCAAATATACACCTTGTAGAATGTTCTGGAAGCGGATAAAACTGAGGCAGGAAAGTGGTCCCACACCGCCATGCTTCACAGTTTGTATGCAGCATTAGACTGGATAGGTTTATCAGAAAGGTAATCAAAAACATGGGAGTCATGGGAGTGATCCCAAGGAAAACTTGAGGATGTAAGTTCTCTTGTCCTGGGGTCACTCCTCCATGAATCCTATTTTGTCTGGATGGCAGATCCTTAAAGCGAAACCAAACCAAGGCTACTCACCTGTTCCCAATTTTCTCACAGGACGTGACCATCACCTTCTTCCTTCTCTTTTTGGAGATAATTGATTTAACCATCACAGTTGGCTGGGCCAGATTCATTTATTCCTGGGATTGCTGGGTATCCTGGCCACCAAAGGAAATCGTGCACATGCGCAGCTCAGCTTTTTTGACAGAAACCCGGAGCAGGCAGGCTGGAGAGATTATAGCAGAAGGGACCTCACCTGTCCTCGGCCCGATCCAGGATTCCTAAAGTTTTTTGATTGTGATCCTAGTGTCACCCTTGGGTATTTGAATACATGCATTGCAGTAGTATTTTCGATGCAAACTCCTTGGGGGAGTGGCCAAAGTGCTGAATTTTCCTAAATGTTCTGTATGGCTGATAGAGGCCCAAGTCTTTAGAATCAATTATAATCTGTTTAGTATGAAATTTAGCAACGTCTGGGCTCTTCTAAAATCTTTTTGATTAGACCGTATATACCCTCCGCAGGATTAGTGTTGACAGGTCATTTTGTATATGGCAAGATTCTTTAAAATTCAGTCTAAAACTGAATGGGATTCCTAAGTCAAATTCGGAAGACTCTTCAAAATCTTCCAAATCTGCACTAATGTACTGTGAGCTGTGGATATAATAACTATAGAAGGGGTTCCCTGAAGACCTGAAAGTTATTTCAGTTGTTCACTCATTTTAAAAAAAGAAACACTGCTGTAGATTAATCATCACTGCAAGATTTCTTTTGGTGCTACCACAACTCAAAAACATCCTGGTTGTTTTATTGTCTTCAATCAATTGGTCGCTAGAGTACATCTGAGTGATTATAATTAGGATTGTGGGGCTCTGTGGTACCAGCGTGAAGGCACGTTGTGCTCTATATAAAGATTCATAGGTTTTTTTTTTCCATTGTAAAAATCATCAGATTTAAAAACAATCCAATGGGAATAAATGTGAAACCGTTTCAAGTAAGTAGTAGTCCGAGTAACAATATTAGACATTTATAACTTTATTTAGATTCCTTAAGAAATGTTTCTGCAACCAGACATCAGATGACTAAATTATACATGCGTACCACAAGATGGTCATTACTTCTTCCTGTAATTACTTTACAAATGGCAAAGAAGAAAATGATAATGGCATAATTACCGAAGAAGTCGAGAATGATTAGATCTTCGGACCAGAGGAGTGTGATGATCTGCATATATTTAAAAGTCTCTCTTCAGCCACATTTCAGTGTTGGTTATCTGGTTCCTCCCCCATCTGTATATGCATGACCTCATTTTAAAATTGTTTTTATTTACATATGTGGACCCCTCTCGAAATGATGAAATTCGGGTGTCTCCAGGGTCCTGGTAATCCTCCATCATACAAAGACATTGCAGACAATTGTGCTTTTCCAGCCTTGTGGTCACAGTTTGGTGAAGACCCTTTTCTGTTCCCGCATGGCTGTGCCCCGGGGTACAAAGCCCCCTCCATAAAGACATGGGGTCACCAGTTTGGTGTGGAGGAACTCGAGTGTCCTGCACAGAGCCCTGACCTCATCCTACTGAACACCTTTGGGATGATTTAGAATGGTGAGCCCGGTCTTCTCATCCACCATCAGTACCTAACCTCACCAATAGGGGCAAATCCCCACCATCAGTACCTGACCTCACTAATACAGGCAAATCCCCACCATCACTACCTAACCTCAACGATAGGGGCAAATCCCCACCATCAGTATCTGACCTCACCAATGGGGGCAAATCCCCACCATCACTACCTGACCTCAACGATAGGGGCAAATCCCCACCATCAGTACCTGACCTCATCAATGGGGGCAAATCCCCACCATCAGTACCTGACCTCACCAAAAGGGGGCAGATACCACTGACACACTCCAAAATCTTCTAGAAAGTCCAAAAGTGGAGAATGCTGTGAGACCAGTTCCAAATTTTTGGCCATAGATTCACCAGCCACATTTTCATGGCCATGGATGGTGCCAGCTCCAATTTATTGGACATTGGGAGGCCAAATTAATGGCCAAGGATTTGGAATGCATGATGGTCAGGCGTTTCCAACGTTTGGCCATGTATCCTGCAAACACATCCAGCACTTTTCTTTTCTGTCATGCTACCAACCCAACCCCAAAAATCTCAAATAGGCTTTAACTTGGTAAATTAATTCCAAAAGTAATTTTTAATAGATTTACATCTCAGAAATTCGAATTCCGCCATGTTTGTCCTACCTTAGGTTCCATCTTTATGTTCTAATGATCAGCAGGTCCATATTGCAGGAAGGAAGAGGCGATGTCCCATCCTCAATAACCTGACTTACCTTCCTTATCGCTTCCCTTACATTTGTTGGGATGAATGAATGAACTGCGCTGGAGTTCTGTCATCCCGGCATGATCAAACAAGATGGCTCAATATCGTATGTAGGAGGAATAAAAGAAGAAAGATGATGGCCCGTTTGGCTTAGTCCAGACTCGTCCATCTCTTGGCTTGTAGGACTGGCACAGTCTTCAAAGTGTTCCATAATTGCTCTGTATATAAAATATTTATTTGTTATAGGGTGACAACGTTTTGTCTGTCTCCCAATTGTACTCCAGCATTGCCACTGTCACCCCATCCCCATCTCTGCACAGAACAATTTTTAGGAATCTCTAGGACATTCCCCTTTAAGCTCTTGTGTAAACCTTAAATGTCACGAACCGCAGCCTATTCACAGGCACAAAATCTTGTCTGCTGTGGCGTTCACTGATCTATGTTTAAAAATTAATAACAGACGGAAACTCAAAAGTTCAGCAGCTGCATACAGTTTGAACTGTTTGAAGAGATTGGAAACACTTTTTCCCCACACAATGACCACCAGGGGGAGCGCTTGTAAAGGGGACGACTTTTTCTTACAAAAAACTTTTAAAGCAAAATTTGTTTCCAGTTCGTGGAATCGTTTAGTACATTTTTGTTTCCATTTTAAAACATTAGGGAAATTTCCGTTCTGGCTGTAACGGCATCCGTATGCTGCAAAATAAACTTTATCCGTCTTCTAAATTTTTAGGGAAGGGTCTATCGAAACATTTGTGCGTAGCGTAATTTTTAAAACTTCCTTTCTTCCACCCTCAGATCGTGGACTTCCACCCACTTCAGCCAGAAGCACATGTAAAATCTCGCTAACACCCAATAATCAACTCATTTTTAACATTTGATTCACAGTTTGAAGAAAAAAAAAACATTTTCTGTATCAGCATGTTCTTCTGAAAATGTGGCATGTTGCCCTTTGAATAAACAGAATAGTCTGCTTTACATCAGTGGTGGAATTTAAAGTTGCAATTTGGGCAAAAATGACATAGGATGCAGCGTGTTAGTAGTTCTCCTTGTAACATCCTTTATCTTTTGATCCTGCCAATGTATCTGTTATTATCCCAGTTCCTGTAATAGGGTGACAATATCAGTAGTGAAATCACAGCACTGTTTTCACCCTGTGGACAGCATAGTCTTAGATGAATATGTAGTTTTAAAAAGACTTTAGGCAACCAGCAAACAAATGAGGTCTTCGGTGTTCTATTTGTGCATGGGTTTACATAGGATGTTGCCTATGGTCTTTTAGCTTTGGTTGTGGGTACTTGTGTGTGTGGAAGCAATAACAATGTTCTCCCCAGCCCCTTTTAGGGGGACGCACCAACTTCCTTGACCCCTGGAATGAATAATCAGCCAAGCTTGCATGTCCATTGTCTCAACTTCTTCTACATTCATGTGACGTAGTTAAATAGCTGTCTGTCCAGGTCTTTGGTTACTCACCTCTTCTGTTGCCTCTCCTCCGACTTCTACAAGCTTCTCCAACTTGTCACCCTTCCATTCCTCAACTTGGCAGCAAAGAGCCTGGAACTCAGTTGGAGCCACTCGTTATGGGGCCCTCTGGAGAAGACCTGAGGACTCTTTAGGCTTAGATCTATGTTTGAGCCCCCTCAGAGTCTTGATAGTAAGAGTGGTGGGCAGGATAGACCACAGAACAAGTCAGGTGGCTATCTGAAATGCACAGCGGTGACCAAGAGTAGCGGTGCCAGTATCTCCTCACCCACCAGATGGGTCGATGTTCAACCTGCTTCTTCTAGTGTTCAAGGCTACAGGTTCATTTTATTGCAGACTTCCAAGTTCAAAGGAACTTTAAGAGATGATCCCTTTACTTCTTTTTCTTCTCCTAGATGAGGACAATGCCGTCCTCAGCTGGTTTCACAGGCAAGTAGACTGTCCTGAAGCCTCCTGAGAAGTTTGAGGTCAACATCACAGGAGGCTTCGAAAATGGTCTGTGGAACTCATGCATGCTCAGTTGCACATCAACAGAGGACCGAGTCAAGAAAGCAGAAAGCAAAAGGGAAAAACAGATGATGGGGTGGGATGTTCAGTAGAAAAGCAGTTGGGTAGGAAAGAAACACAACATAGATATGTCTTGTAAGAATGTTTGTTTTTCCTTGATCAATTGTCATCAAAGGTAAAGGTTACATGAGTAGTCATCTTCTCCTGCAGGTGAAAGGTCCTCTTTAAATAGGTTGCTGCAGTGGTTGCAATGTCACCGTACAATACGAACTGTAGATCCAGCACCTTCCTACTTCACTGTTTATGGCTCGTTCCTGTTAAGGACATAATTGGAATCCTGGTGAACAGTCTGTATATTTTTAAATCGTGATTAATGGTTACGTTTATTTCAACAATTCATGTGGGTAAGGTTATGTAATGCTCCCCCCCCCCCCCCCCCCTTCTCCGATATGTTCCAGAAAACCTGTTTGGAATTTAATTTTTTTTTTCCATTTTGCTCTGGAAATTTTCATTATCTAGCCGGTGGTCCGGGAGCACTATTTGTATAGCATATGATGGAGACACAAAGATAAAAAGTTCCTGAAACTCTCTTATTTTTGTTGAATGCAGATGTTCTGTGGCCCACCAGAAGACAGCACAGCTTCCCCTATACCTCCTCCCAGGATCACCCCTAGAACCCACAAGCCCATCACCATCTCCAAACGTCCGGTCAGAGGGAGAAACAGCCTTTATCTTAGCCAGAGCGAAGAAGGTAATATGTTTAATAGACTTTTGTGTGTACTCTTCCCTGGAAGGAATATGCTTGGTTGTAAGTCAAACGGCAGACCAGAAGTTGTTAATATGCCTTTCATGCTTTGCCTGCTTGCTGTAAAGGGGTTACATCCAAGTGTTGTGGTAGATGGAGGCACAAGGTAGGACCTAGGTCAGATTAAAGCCTAAACCCCAATATCAATATATGTAATATGCTGCAGCCTACCAGTCCTTAGATGTTGTGGTTGCAGAGGGGTGGAGCTCCAGATTTTGAGCCCCACTAAAATACCCCCCCCCCCCGTTGACCTTGATCTGTGGCAGCAACATAAGGTATAAATCATTTTTCGGATAGGTGGGGGGAAGTTGTAGACAATGTGGTCAAAACATGGAAGTACAGAGGTTTGGGTGGAAACAAAGTAAAAATATGCAAAGTATAGACGCACAGTACTCTAGGTGAAAATTCAACGTAAACGGGTTGCAGCCCCTGTATTATGACCTAGATTTTCAGTAAAGGGCCAGGTAGTTACTAAAAAGTGTTGGGTGGTGCGCCCAGTTACAAGGGGCTGGGGATCAGACTAGGTCTCTTGCACCTCCTAGCAGGGTTGACAGGCTGCCTGCATTCTCATTGACAGTTCTCTCTATACAAAGGCCAGCCTAAGCGGTTATCTGATGGCAGATGGGCAGCTATTGTAAAGTGCTGGGTGGTTCACCCAGTGAAAAGGAGCTAGGGAAAACACTGGTATGGCTAAACTGACGACGGGTAGCTGTAGAGCTGTACAAAGTCAAGAACTACTAGACAGTGGAAATAAGGACCATTAAATTGCAGGAGGGGGGCATCCCCATATCATGTAACTTTGTATTAATGGCCTTTGTTTGGAATGGGATATCCAATAAGTTCATACAGAAGTGATAGTCTGGTGTCCACACATGTTTGGCCATATAATGAGCATGGTCCTTTTGGTACACATTATTCCACTTTTAGGTTTTTTTGGTATCCTAAGCCCAACAAGTTTCCTCCTGGCAAGAAATGGTAAAAAAAACATTGCCGGTACACACCCCGTGATCATGGCACCCATGAAGGCTGTTTTAGGACATCCAGTCTGTGTAAATAAAACTAATTACCAATCTTCCTTTTATAGCTGGCGCCTCTGGTGTGGAATGTGTACGAAATTGTCAGAGTCTGCCAGAAAGGAGATCGAGGGCTCGCATATCATGTTTAGGTAGTGAAGCTTTCATGCAATGTACAGAGATGGAATCCAAGCAAAGTGGTCTTGGTGATGGATGGGCATATCGCTAAAGAGGGAGAGGCGTGTGAACAAGTGTGGGGGAAACTTCAGGGTGACAAAGGCTCTAAATAACAACAAATGGAATTACTTCATCAGAATACTGTGACTGTCAGCAAATAGTTTGCTAGTAGACAAGACGGGTACAGCACAGATGGGTGATAGAATGCATACACTTCAGGATTCCATGCCTTCTTTCCATGAATCGTTGCTCTGATCATATGACTGGTAGGGTAATTTGCTTCTCTTTGGCAACGGGCAACAAAGTTCCATTTTCCGTAGTACTCGGAGCCCATGCTGGTGCAATGACTCACCTCTAGGGGGCAGGTCCATGACAGCTTGAGCTTACAGGAAGTGGGTTGACTGATTCTGGACATCATTCAGGCCAACAGCTGTAGCCTGGAATTTGAAGAAAGTGTGGATTACTGTGGTATTTTATTTTTGGGCAACAAGAACAACCCCACATGGGTTTGAGCCTTTTTTAAATTTACTAAAAAAATTTGGCCTCAGTCTGATAGGTTGAATGGTTTTAGACATAATCTATCTGTGAAGGGCAAACTATTCCTCAATCCAATTTGTATCTGCACCATTCTACCATATACATGTATCCTTCTGCCATGATCTACATACACTCCTACCAGTGGCAGGCATAGCCAACAATGACCCCCCATGCAGAACTGGTTTGTGGTCTCTGTTGGCGGAGTGAAAATCCTCATGGAACTGCACACTTTGCACCTCCCTGTCCAACCCTGACCCGACTTCAACAATGACATTTTTTAGGGCAGGCTTCTTGATGGTGACAACAGTGGACCATGTCTGCATCATGTGTGCTAAAATAGCCACTTCTAGTCTCCATTGAATCCCTGTGTGGCAGCACAGATGGACTATTGGTAGACAGAACGTTGTCACATATAACAGGAAGTGCCTGAACTTTGAAGATTCACCAGAAACTATTTTAAAGAAAGCTTTTGATTTAAAAATAGTAAAACTTACTGGCAAGTTTAGTGATTGGGCAATGCAGGGCAGCCAATGGCAAGGCTTGAAATAATTTTTTTCTTTTGTGGGAAATCTATTATACAGCACAGAAATACAGCTGATTGGTAGATTTTGTTTCTGAGATGTTACAAAGTACTTTATGTCCCCTTTGCAGATGATAGCTGTTCTCAGAATGGAAATGGTGTGATCACAAACAACGAGCACCCGCTCCCGGTCCAAAGGAAAAAGTTGGGACCTCGGACCGAGTCACAGAGTCCCGGTGAGCAGCATTCTGAAGTGGGTGTAGGTAAAAGGGTCCCTATGATACAGGACAAAGGTGCCAACACCAATCACAACAACGGCGACTTACCTTTGTACTCTGTGCCCAACAAAGTATCTCCTGTGTATGCCAAGCGGCCCTTGGTCCGTCCCAGAGAAGGTGAGAATCTGCTCAGTGCTTCACTGCTGGCACCTATAGACAAGCTGAGTTTTAAATCTAAACTTTTTTGTTTTGGATAGAAAGGGGAAGGTGCTTTAATTCTCAGTCAGAACCCACCAGTGATAGGGGAAGTTAGGTCATTGTAAGTTTAGTAAAACTAACCAATTTTAATATGTAATTGCCAATGACTTTAACCTTTTTCTTCCCCCATATTTTTCTTTTTTTTTTTTTAGGAGAAAGTGATATCAGTAAAGTTCGTTCCCCTGGAGAGAGACCAGTGATCTCTCGCCCACCAGTGAGACCACCAGACCCTCCCAACAGAGCAGCCTTAACAACTAAAGTTGAGGTTGTCCCGATTGTTAAGGAGGACATCCCTGAATCTGTGTAAGTCAAGACCAGTGACAGCCGACTTTATAAAAGATGCCAGTCAAACTTTTATTATAGCAAATCATCTTCTGCTGCCATTTATAAGGGATGAATAAATGCTGAATAACAAACATTCACTCATACAGTAAATGTAAAATTAATGGTGTTTGGTTTGCTAAAGCTCCGTGTATCATAAACCATTGATATTTATTTCTTGTTTTACAGAGTTGCCTCCCGTACAAAGTTTTTTGAGAAAGCTTCCAGACCAAGGGGAAGGTGACAACTGAATTTTATATTATTTTTATGTTCAGATTGTTATGAATGATTGATTAATTTGCATCTAAAGTATTAATAAAATGTTGTGACAAAATATATAAAGAGGCTCCCAATGCTGACCCCATTCTAAAAATATTCATTTCCTGCAGTCCTGCATTGCTGGCCATCACCCATATTGATTTTTCTTTGGTCCATCTTTGCAATGTCTAAAGCAAATAAATGTGGACGATGGAAAATGAATATTGTCTCTTCCATGGGGGATCAGTGGTTGATGTAGATGTAAACCCTAACCTGATAACGCAGAGTTTGCTTTGTGAAACATGTGACTTCTATATTTTAATAAAATTTTTATTTTTACTGTTTTCATCCTTTGTTGTATCTCCGTGCTGCTGATCTCTGGTAACTCATTGTTGCCTATACAGCGGTGGATGCAGCCAACAGTGGACAGAACTGACATGGGGTCCTTGTGGAAGCTCCTATTGGCTGAGGAGGGCCGTGATGCAACAGCACACATTGTACCTCCCTGTGTCCGTCAAATAAAAAATTAGATTGAAAATTACTTTTGAAATGACATTACCATGCTAAAGCTTATGTGAAAATTTGTCAATTGCACAAAACTTACCTGCATATACAAAATACTATCTCTCGTTTTAATGATGATGATATTTCAGAAATGTAATTAATTGCATGCTAACATTGGTTTTTATTCTCTACACAGCCCTCCATCACCACCCAGACGAATTCCCAATTCAGAGGAAAGCTGAATAAATAAGGTAATTTAATGTTTGATTGGCTTATGTATCAGGGAAAATTAAATATGCATGTTTGAGTGTTTTTATATATATATAGATTGTTTTGTTTGTTTGTTTTTGTTTTTTTTACTAAAAACACATGCATTTTGACCTAACACTGAATCTATTATTCCTACAAGATTCCAACGTTTGGGACTTGTAGAGTTGATAATAACGTTTGGATCATGCTAAATTTGGGCTGAATGTTACCAATGCGAATGGCCAAATCCAAACTTCAGTGTTGTTTTTGGCATCTTGGATTTCAAAAATGCTTTTGAGAGAAAGACATAAAAACTGCTGTAGAGGTTGTTTTTGCCTTCTGATATTCTGCTGAGCACCCTTGGGTGGACTGCCAGTCTCATCAGATTCCCCCTTTCCATCTTAGTATCCATGGCAGGTCATTTGCATCTGTCACTAAATCATGAAACATCTCAAACTGAAATTGACAAAATCTCAAATCCCATCAACCCAGCCTAAAGGATGCAGCTCAAGATGTTACATTGGGTCACATCATCTCATCCAGCAGGGCTGCACAATTTCATATTATTTCTTACTTTCTAATGCACACATTTTTGGCCTGATTCAGGTGCCCAATGTCTTCACAAATGTTTAAAGATATTTGGGAGAACCACAAATGATTGAAAGTTAAGAAAGTTCACTTTAGTAAGTTTTAGTATTGACACATTGGAGCTTTTGTCCCAGGAAGACGTAGAAACAGACTCCAGTGTTCTGCCCGTCCTTGTTTTAGCTTTTCAGTAACCAACTGCCTGTTTTTGAAAAGTTGGGGTCACAATACAGGGGCCACCACCCACCTGCAGCTTCTACCCACCCAACCTAAACAAATCTGGGGAGAATACTGAATTTACCTCTTATAAAGATGGAGATATAAAACTATGGTTATACACAATAAAGATCAAAGAAAACAAAATAACTATGCAAGCAACAAATCCAAAATAGGTTATCCTGGGAACTTGGCATATGAATAAAGTTTTGTAATTTTCTACAAAAGGCATCATTAAAGCCCCATTATATTATATTTATTGATTGGAATTCTAGTTTTTGGATTCCAGGCCCCCCCTACAAACCAGATTCCAGGACATCAATATATATAAGTATTTTTGCTGCATAAAACAAAAAATGTATCCAGCAGCAAGTATTAAACTATGAACATATTCAATCAATTAATATCAAATTGAAATTAATAATGGATGGTTGCTATTCAATTCCCCGGCCCAATGAGCCTAGAAAACTTACAATTAAATCTGTTAGGTGACCACTGCAGGGTAGGAATATCCTTATGTGATACAGAAAAGAAAGAAAAAACAATACCAAGGTGCATGCAACAAATTCTATAAGAGAAGAAAAAGAACAATGAGAAGTATGGGGGTCGGTTAGAGGAGGAATAGGAAAGAGCTGTTCAGTGGTGCTTAGACGATTGTGTGAGCTTGGCAAAAAGATTCACAAAGAGAAAAACATGAATTGTTTGTACCAGTCAATGCAAACCTGAACTTCCAAACCTTTGGCTATGTAATGTATATTATTGAGGGCTGGTGGGATCAACTTGATGGGCTTTTGTCACCAGAAGCAAACCATCACCATATTCTGTGTTGGGATTTCATGTTATTTCGATCCAACCTGTAGATAGGACATTGTGGAATTGGAGAGAGTGCAGAGAAGGGCAACTAAACTAATAAAAGGAATGGAGGAGCTCCGCTATGAGGAGAGATTAGCTGAACTGAATCTATTCTCCCTTGAGAAGAGACGTATAAGGGGGGATATGATCACCCTGTATGAATATATAAATGGTCCATATAGAGAACTGTCTTCCCCATTATTCACTGTAAGATAATTACAAAGCACAAGGGGGCGCTCTTTGGGTCTGGAGGAAAAGAAGTTTAAGCTCCGGATAAGGAAGGGATTCTTCACTGTAAGGTCTGTGAAAATGTGGAATCGGCTCCCTCAGGAAGAGTTTCAGCAACTACTATAGATTGCTTTAAGAAAAAGCTGGATGATTTCTAGAAGCACAGAATATAACTGGGGATTAAGGATTTAAACTAAAAATAACAGAGACTGCTGATCCAGGGAACATCCGATTGCCTCATGGAATCAGGAAGGAATTTTTTTCCCCATGTTGAAGCAAATTGTACCAGGGGTTTTTTGCCTTCCTCTGGGCCAACTAGGTCTTATAGGGTTTTATATCTGGGATATGTTTATTTCCCCAGTGGGTGAACATGATGGACTTATGTCTTTTTTCAACCTAATCTATTATTATTATTATTAAACAGGATTTATATAGCGCCAACATATTTCGCAGAGCTGTACATTAAAAAGGAATTGCCATTGACAGACTAATACAGACAGTGTTAAAGGAGGAGAGGACCCTGCCCCTAAGAGCTTACAATCTAGTAACTATGTAACTCTGTAACCCCATGATTGTTGTATAACTCTTCTCGTTATACCACAGAACACCATCTACCTCGTGAAGAGCAAAACTGCTTCAGCCTGTGATAGTTACACCTACTAATAAATTACCAGGCCCTCATGATCCACCCAAAGCTACATAAATACTTGCCATGGTTCTCGTCCGATAATCAGCTCAGGGCTGATATCGGACCGAGAATCTGGTGTGATTTCAGCACCTGTCGTCCATTGTCCAAACCATTGTTTTGGCGGATCCTTGGACGACTAATGATCTTAATGAAAGTGACGGGGTGCCGCTCTGTCATTCCTCCCCTTCCCTCTCCATAGAGCAGAAGGGTGCTGTATGTACAGCCCTCATTCATGCATTGTGCAGCCATTAGTCGTTAAAAAGGATTGTGAAGGATCCTTTCCAACAACAAGTATTGCATGTGTGTATGCAACCTTACAGCACCAGCCAACCCTTCTATTAGATAAGGGTCTTCAGCCACATTCATTTTTTTCCAGGTGTCTTCCTCAGTGTCAGAATCACACACCAACATTTTTAGCTACACAGTGAACTAAATCAAGGTGCTCATCCTAAATTGTGTCATCATGAGAGGTGTAAAATGTTTGTTCTTTTTCCATATTCCCTTCCTTTGTGTGGAATAAGGTGCTAATGTTAATGGCTGAAAATGTGAATCCATTCTGGGATGGAGATATCAAACAGCATTATATGTGGGTGACATATAGATATATATTTATTACGATATTTATATAGTGATATATATTTATTAAAGCGCTCAGAGAATGAAGAACTATGGAAGAACTGGGGTGGTCCGGCAAACCAGGAATAGATTTCTGAAAAATCAATAGCTGGCAAGTGTTTTCAGTCGTGGACCATATTAATTCCAGGTTTGCTGGATCCCCCAGGTTTCCAATAATAGTCTATATTTTCCAGACTTGGGGGGCTTTGATAAATCAGACCCATAGTGTTGAAGACCACTTCTTTTGTCTAGGGGTGGATGTTCCAGTTTGATGGTGGTTGCCTCTTTAAGGTCTATTCTGCATGGCTATGAATACTGTGATCTGTATTAGTAAAAACATGTTGTAGCTACAGATAGGTCCAGATAAATGTAACGAGCTAATAAGAATCTTCACTGACTTCACTGGAGAATATTTGATTAATACAAGTGTAGTAGTCACGAGATGCTGAGGTTTGTTTTTACACAAGGGTCCTCCAAGATAAATCTACATTTACATTTTACTTTTATTTTCCAGAAGCTCCCCATTGAATTCCCTGGCTGGTCCCAGGACACATTCCAACCATCTTGCCAAAGTGGTTCAAGCAGGCAGCTAGAAAAGGAGCTGGTTTCAAAATGGACTTTGATGAACAGGTTTCCTGATGAGCTCAATAATATACAACCACTGGGACATTCTTAGAAGTGTTACCCTTTTCTCTGCAAGAAAACAAGTGGATGGGAAAATATACAAACTCATTGAGCCACGTTCCTCACCTGCTTGTTTTTACCAAACATAGACTTAGATGATGAAGTGTTAGATTTGAGCTCAAGGCTACACCAGTTTGTTGTCCATCCCACCTGTCAGGGACAAATATTGACCTCTCTACAGGAGCCACATCGAGGGGATATATGCCTCTGTCGTCTATTATCAGTCCGTTAATGTTTTATAGGTAAATAGCAGAATGAATGTAGACCAGTAGGATCAATTCTGCACGGCATTTCACTATTAATCAGAATATTTACACAGAATATCTGTATATTTATTGGAAGATCTTCCTCACCTTAGAGGAGAGGTTTCTTAATGATTGTGCAGTCCTATACAGTAGCGTTGCACAAATGGAACTCAAACTATGAAGGATGGGATGTACATTTGGAGTTCTTCAGGTTTACATAATAATTGAATGGAAAGCTTGGGGTTGGTTTCATGCCTTTTAGGGTCATATCGGGACCTCTAAGGTATCCCTGGGTTGGAAAGAGCTTTTTCAATATACAGTAGAACCTCGATTATCCGCCACGCACGGGGAATGGCTGATTCTGGATAACTATAGTTTCCGGTGAACTGATGAAAATTCCTTTTTCCTTTTCTCAGCCATTCAGCACTAGACTTGAACGGGAAGACTTCGTTACGCTTGAGCCTTGTGGATGAAGAACACATTGGGAGCAATCAAGAAAGCGGAGCTGTCAGCAGAGCAGATCTCCGCTGATTCCTTCACTCTGTGATTGGCTGAGGAAAGGGAACCCTAATGGTGCTTGAGCCATCATCAGGGTTTTCCTTTCCTCAGCCAATCATGGAGCGGAGCAACCAGGGGAGCTCTGCTTTCTTGATTGCTCCTGCAGCCCTAGCGGGCTAATGTGTTCTTGGATGCAGAACACATTACACAGCTTTGCTAGGGCTGCAGGAGCTATGAAGAAAGTGGAGTTGTCTGGTGCCGGTTTTCTGAGTTTTCCGATTATCTGAGTTCCGGATAACTGGGGTTCTGCAGTAAAATGCTTACTTTTTACAGATCATTGTTGAAACAACAACATTCCACAACCATGGACATCAACACTACACATAGAGATATTGCATTCCAATTGGACTCCCAAGCTATTGCATTCCATTGGATGAATTTTATCCAAACTTCCTGCCCAGTCAATTAACTTTTGTTATGCAAGAAGTGAGGAACTACAAGAACACAACTCATGTTGCTGTCCATTTCCATGTTGGTGTCCATTTAAAATTCCATTTACTAATTCTCATTCTTAAGCAAGTGCAATTGTTCTGGATATTTTTTGGGGTGGGCGTTATTTTACAAGAATACCACAAGGGCAGTTTGGCATTTTTTCACTCTCATTATTACACCACAGTTTACTTTATTCTGAAACTTGATGCAGTACAGTAGGACGGGAGAAAAAAAAATCAAGCTGGTCAACTATTTCCTTCATCCTGTTTATAAGTTCATCTGCACAATGAGCCATAAGTGATAGAGGAACTCCACACAACTTGGCCTTCCCTGCATTTAGCTAAATTGCTCACAGATACAGTATTATTTCAGTAATGCAACCCCGTTCGAGGTGTAACAGATGGCCCTTGTGACTGAATTTTTGAAGCCAAAAAAAAAGTCAGTCTGAGTTAGGTAATGTAAAAAACATGTAGGCTGCAGTTCCTAACAATCAAAGCTTTTTGTGGTCGTTAGCTTTATGATGAACATTGTGCATTTCTTTTAGGGTTTTATATAACATGCAAAATTTCACAGCAGTAGAATGTATACGCTGTTGCTTTTTTGTGCATTCTTTTTCTTGACCAACTCAGAGCAAACTCGTCCAATTTTTTTTATTTAGATATATTATTTTTTTTTTTTTGGACCAAAATATACCCATAAGTGAAAGATCTGCTTATGAAGTGGAGACACAAAATTACTATTTATTATTGTGAAGATGCAACTTATCTGTATGCCATCAGATAAGTTCTCTGTATACCAGACATATACATCGATGTTCTTTGTGTATTTCTTGCAAGTCTGTGCAGTAATCCAGCATGAAGCTTCTTCTGGGCTTGGGCTTTGCTATAACACAGACCAATCACTGCTCCTCTTCCTTCTTGTGCAGGGTGACTGGTCTTGTTTCGGCCCTTTCTTGTAGTTTTCTGTAGGCAGCCTGTAGCAGGTGGACAGGCTAGGCCCCTCCAACTGCTCAGTTGTCTGCACAAACTATGTACAGCCCATTGATGTTATCACAACTACATTCACTTGGTATTATCTGGGCTTGCAAAGACATTTGATGTCCACAATATGCATTTATATCCAAGGAAATATATTTAAAGCAATGTATTTGTGCCCAGAGGTGACCCCATGTGCAGATCAACACGAAGTGCATCATGTCTGTGATCTGGCAGAGTGCTTCAAAAGGCTAGCTAAAGGTAATTTGTGTTTATTTGCTTCCTCTATGCGCCACGTTTGGACGTCATTTTAGTGCCATTAGTGCAATTTTAGTGGTCTTGAAGTTTTTTTGTGAATAATTCTGTAAATTGTCCTGTAAATATTTTACTGGCACTCTTTTTTTTGAAGGATTGTATTTCCAAGTGTTTTGTGAAGGATGTTGAAAATAAAGACGCAATGGTGTCTTGTTTATTCTTTGTGGTGAAATCTTTGGAGAAGTGGCAGGAAAATGGCTGGAAGCCAGCTCCATAAAGACATGGGGTCACCAGTTTGGTGAGGAGGAACTCGAGTGTCCTGCACAGAGTCCTGGCCTCATCCCTACTGAAAACCTTTGGGATGAATTGGAATGGCGAGCCAGGTCTCACAAGACCATCAGACACATATGACTAGATGTATGGAGGACACCTCCCCAACTGATGTTGTTCCCAGTGAAGGTTCCTGGTAATCCTTCATCACACAAAGCCATTGTAGACATTTCTGGGCCCAAAGGTCAAAAGTTCAAGGAGCCTCTCTATGGTTGGGTTCAGATGTTTCCAGTTACGGTTCAAACATGTGATCTTGTACACCATTGGGTTCTTCCAGCCTTGTGGTCACAGTTTGGTGAAGACCCTTTTCTGTTCCCCCATGACTGTGCCCCGGGGTACAAAGCCAGCTCCATCAGGACGTGGGGTCACCAGTTTGGTGTGGAGGAACTCGAATGTCCTGCACAGAGCCCTGACCTCAACCTTACTGAACACCTTTGGATGAATTGGAATGGTGAGCCAGGTCTTCTCATCCAACATCAGTACCTGACCTCACCAATGGGGGCAAATCCCACTGACACTCTCCAAAATGTTCTAGAAAGTCCAAAAAGGAAGGATGCTAAAAAGACCAGTTCCATATTATTGGCCATAGGTTGACCAGCCACATTTTCATGGCCATGGATGGTTCCAACTCCAATTTAATGGACAATGGAAGGCCATAATAATGGCCAAGGATTTAGAATGAATGATGGTCAGAGCTAGGTCTTCTCACCTGACCATCACACCTTCCTATATGGCCAGGAGGTCACCTCCTCAAATGATGGAGACCAGATGTCCCCAGTGAAGGATCATGTTAATGCTCCATCATACAAAGACATTGTAGACAATTGTTTTCTTCCAGCCTTTTAGTCACAGTTTGGTGAAGACTCATTCCACCATGACTGTGCCCCTGTGTACAAAGCAAACTCTGCTTTGACCAGCTTGGTGTGGAGAAACTTGAGAGCCCTGACCTTGACCCTACTAATCTTTTTTGAGATGAATGGGAATGGTGAGCCAGGTCTTCTCTTACAACATGAGTACCTGACCTCACTAATTGGGGCAAATTCCTACAGAAAGCCAACCCAGAAGATTGGAGGATGTTGTAAGTGAAAAGGCAGCATGGTGGCTCAGTGGTTAGTTCTTTGGCCTTGGAAACATTGGGTCCCAGGTTTAAATCTCAGCCAATTCACTATCTGCATGGAGTTTGCAGGATCTCCTCATGTTTGTGTGGGTTTGCCCTGGGTACTCCTGGGTTTCCTCCCACATTCCAAAACATGCAGGTAAGTTAATTACCTTACCCCAATATTGACCTTGGACTGTAGTAAAGATGTATGACTATGGCAGGGACATTACATTGTGAGTTATTGTATTGTGGGCCATTTGAGGGACAGTTAATCACATGACTATGGACTTTCTACAGTGCTGCACAATATGTTGGCACTATATATACATTGTGTAATAATAATAAAACTCCATATTAGGGTCATGAGGGGATCAACTGTATAATAAAGGCCACGGTTTTGGAATCGGCCCCATACATGTTTTCACTTGGTGACAGGGAGTAGATTGGGCACACAAAATATACTCCCCCGCTTCTGCACCTTGGTAAATTCTGTAATAAAGATCTCCATGGCAGGATCACCAGGCATCATTTTAATTAAAGCTATAGATTTAAATTTATTAAAAAAATGTTGGGCTTCCATGAGATTTCAGGGACTAGATTTAGGGATGTTTTATGCAAGTTTAGGGAGATATGTAAAGAATCATTATAGTACTCAGAACTATCTTTACATTTTCCCAGTGTAATTATACGCTTAATCTTCGATCAATTCAATTTTAGCTTGGCACCTGCCATTTACGTTCCAAAATTCTGAAATTTACATTGTGATGAGTTGTCAAAGACAATTGCTTCATTATGTTAATTGTCCTCTAATGAGAGAATCGCCTGAGGAGGTGCTGGGTTCTAGTGCTAAATGGTGAGAGTGTCATTTAACTAAGGCGTTTTATAACTCCAACTGTCAGACCTGGTGGCTCCTGTTTATCATGAATAAATAAAATGCAAACAATTACCAAGGCGGACTACCTGGAAGATCCTGGAGAAGAATGTTGTTGGAATGGCGCCTGTGGTCCTGCTTAATCTTGCAGGAAAAATAATTTACCCACACTTTGTATGCCAACTGTTTTTTAACCATTGCTATTATCTTCAGGGGCTCTGGGATTGCCTCTTACATATAATAAAGTCTCCTATTGATTGGATTATAAAAGTGCAGATTAAACATTAATAAATACAGTGTGTCTGTATCAAATCAATGAAAGAGAAACAGCCTGAAGAAAGAACTATTGCAGCCACTCTGCCACAGACACCCCAGATAATGACATTGCCACTAAAGACACATTGGACTATAATTCTACCTCCCCAGGCACCCCAGATCATAACAATGCTCCCAGAGGCACCCCAGATCATTACACTGCCCCCGAGGCACCCCAGATCATTACACTGCCCCCGAGGCACCCCAGATCATAACACTGCCTCATTGGCACCCCAGATCATAACACTGCCCCCAGAGATCATAACACTGCCCCCACAGGCACCCCAGATCATAACACCACCCCTGCATGCACCTCAGATCATAACACTGCCCCCACAGATACCTTTGATCATGACACTGGTCTTACAGGCAGCCTCACTGGCACCCCAGATCATAACACTGCCCCCATAGGTACCCCAGATCATTACACTGCCCCACAAGCACCCCAGATTATACCATTGCCCCCACAGATACCCCAGATCATAACTCTCCCCACAGGCGCCCAGGATCATAACATTACCCCCACAGATACCCCAGATCATAACACTGCCCCCACAGATAGCCCTGATCATACCACTGCCCCCACAGGCACCCAAGATCATAAAACTGCCGGCAATAGATACCCCAGATCATAACACTGCCCCCACAGATACCCCAGATCATAACACTGCCCCCACAGACACCCCAGATCATAACACTGCCCCTGCATACACCTCTGATCCCAACACTGCCCCCACAGGCACTCCAGATCATAACACCACACCTGCATCAACCCCAGATCATAACACTGCCCCCACAGATACCTATGATCATGACATTGTTCCTACAGGCAGCGTCACTGGCACCCCCAGATCATAACACTGCCCCCATAGGTACTGAAGATCATTACACTGCCCCCACAGGCACCCCAGATCATAACACTGCCCCCACAGGCACCCCAGATCATAACACTGCCCCCACAGGCACCCCAGATCATAACACTGCCCCCACAGGTACTCCAAATCAGTGGTTATGTGCGGGGAGCTGTGTGTCACTCAAAGGGGAAGAAACTTTCCCCAGAGTGACAACATGATGCCAGAACCTGCCTACTCACTCATTGCAGTCTCAAACCTGCTTGCAATGCAACATTGTGTCCACAGCCTTGCACTACTGTCCCCTCATGATGTTAGTAAGCAGGTCTGAGCCTGTGATGAGAGAGTGGGCTGGTTGTGTCCACTGGGGACAGAGCCATGGTCCACCAAAAACCTCTTGCGGTGACCACTGCTCTAAATCATAACACTGCCCTCACAGCCACCCCAGATCATAAAACTGCCCCCACAGGCACCCCAGATCATAACACTGCCCCACAGACACCCCAGATCATAACACTGCCCCCACAGGCACCCCAGACCATAAACCTGCCCCAACACACACCCCAGATCATAACACTGCCCCCACAGGCACCCCAGACCATAAACCTGCCCCAACAGACACCACAGATCATAACACTGCCCCCGTAGGTACCCCAGATCATTCCACTGCCCCCCACGGACACCCCAGATCATAACACTGCCCCCCATAGACACCCCAGATCATAACACTGCTTCCACAGACACCCCAAATCAAAATACTTCCCCTGCAGGTACCCCAAATCATATCACTGCCCTCACAGCCACCCCAGATCATAGCACTGCCACTAGAGGCGCCCCAGTTCATAACACCGACTCGACAGGCACTCTGAATAAGAACACTGCCTCCACAAGCACCCCAGGACATAACACTACAATTGAAGGCACCCCAGATCATAACACTGCCACCAGAGACAACCCGGAACATAAATCCACCCCCACAAGCACCCCAGATAAAAAAAACACTGCCCCCAAAGGCTTGGGGACTTTTTTTTTAGCCATGACCTGTATATATTCTGCACTTGCAAATTCATTATTAGGGATTATATTATGCTTATATATCCAAAAAGAGTACTGCCGTTTACTTAAACAGAATTCTGGACCTTAGGTGGGTACCACTTGAAGAGGATTATATTAAACACATGTGACCTACATTTATAAAGGTGATATGAGGTTTATTTAGTCCCTGCTATATTACATTTGTGAACTCTTAGTCAAGGCAGACTGTTATCGAAATGGCACTTCAAAAATGGCAAAATAAATTGATTTCCATTTTCTTCAAAGAACCGGTTGAGTTTTGGCAAGGAGTCTAAAGGATTTTAAAAAAAGGAACACACAGGGGTACGGGGGTGGGGAGTATATCTGGCACCAGAAATGATATTATGATTCATTTAAACAATCTTATTTTAATGTCCCAATAATAAAATTAAAGGGATTCCAGTTTTATCTCCAAGATACATTTATGGCTGGGGAAGATAGATGGTGTAGTATTAAATGTTCATTGTTACCAATAACTCAAGCGTGCAGCTCTTAATTGATGGATTTAAAAGAACACGCTTTTAAAGTTAGCTTTTTGGCAAAGAAACAATCGTTTGCCTGTATTTATTTATCTTTTAGTGAGTGTGTAAAGTTTTCATGACATGCCAAGTAACCCAATGAAAGTCAAGATCTCCTCCATGAAATGGCTTCTTGAGAGATTATGTGATGCTAATACCAATAAACTTTCTTTTATGGGCTGCAGGAAGTAGCTGTCACTATGAGAATAAGGAGTTTTATTACACAAATTATACTTACATTTATGGAGTCTACAAATTTATAAAAAAAATTAAACATATAGACCAAAGTCTGTGGGTGACCATCACGCTTGTTAAAAGTA